>NW_024715476.1:0-24612 GCF_018991925.1 Homarus americanus
CCCTTATCAAACTCCTCTTCTAGGTTACTGACAAGTTTCTCCTGAGCTCTCCTTACTTTGTTATGATCTATCACCAGGTGAACATCATCAGGTGTTATCAAACCACCGTCAACCCAGGCAGCTTTTGCTATCTCTGCAGTTTCTCTGAGACCAGTGTGGTGTCGCATGCTGGCCAGAGCTCGGGATATCTTTCCTATTTCGAATGTTATGCCTGGAAGGTTTGGGATCGTTATTTTCTGGGTTAGGGACAAAGTCACCATTCTCCTGGTCAGCACTCGGATCAGCCATGGGGAAGTCATTAAACTCTGAATCAGCAGCTCAATGTCGCTTTTTTGCACCACCTGGGCCTTCTCAAGTCTCTTTTCTCAACAACTCTTCTCCTCCTTCTGTCTTTCTCTGTGGCAGCCTCTGTCTCTTGGACTCAGGAATATCTTGGCTAGAATCATGAGGAGCCCTATACTACTTGATCTTCTCTCTGTGCTTTGACAAATGCCAGTTTAGGTCAGGAATCTTCAGTTTACTTGCAAGCCTACAGGAGATGTGGGCCTCCAGTTTACAGTCACGATCGCATCAAACTCAGGACAGAGAACAATTGGGCACTGCAAGTAATTATGTCAAATAACTGGTCAGTTGCTTGGCAAAGCTGTCCTTAACTGCAAGTTTTCCTTTCCCAAGAGAGATATCTCTTGCCTTTTCCCAACTGGCTAGCAGTCTCTCACTAATCTTCTTCTGACTTGTTATGACTGGAGGCTTGAACTGAGCGTTAGCCAGAGTGTACTGTGCCAAGACAGCTTTGGTCATATCACTGGCAATGTCTTTGTTTGTGTAAGTTCTTTGGTTCTTTTCACTGATTTGCCTGATTAAAACACCGTATCTCAAAGCATCTCTCAATGTAGGCAACATCGACTTCAGGAGCTCTCTTCCAGACCCAAGATAGTGACTGAGATGGCTGGATTTTTGGTTCCTCGTCCTGACACAAGCAGCCATCGCAAATGTTATCAACTTATAAATGCATCAGAATCTGAAACAGAAAATAATATTGTTAGTTGGGTTGTTAAAGAATGAAGTCAGAAAGCAATGTTCACTATTTAATTGTAATGCACTAATGCAGCTGTACGTTAGATTTTCGATAAATTTCACGCTAAAATTTACCTAGCAAATGGTTGCAAAATATTGAAACTGAAATTATTTTCTGTTTATATACACTAAAATCTACCAAAAAGGTGATGGGCCATTAGTTTTAGCTGATCTTCCCTACTATGACACACCCTAACCACCATCACTATCACCACTACTATCACCACTAATACCACCAGTTCCACCTTATTCGACTTGTGAAAGAGACCTAGGGGTACTTGTAAGCCTGGACCTACGGCCTAGAAAACAGTGCGTTAATGTTCGAAATAAGGCAAACAGAGTATTGGGTTTTATATCTAGAAGTGTAAGTAACAAGAGTGCAGAGGTCTTATTGCAACTATATCTTGCGCTAGTCAGGCCGCACCTCGATTATGCGGTTCAGTTCTGGTGCCCCTATTATAGAATGGATATAATTCACTAGAGTCGGTGCAGCGAAGAATGATGGAAATGATTCCGGGACTTGGAAACCTTCCATATCAGGATAGGTTAAAGAAACTTAACTTACATTCCCTAGAAAGACGAAGAGTGCGGGGAGATATGATAGAAGTATTTAAGTGGGTGAAAGGAATCAATAAAGGGGCTATAGATAAAGTTCTTATAATATCCGAGCAGGATAGGACTCGGAGCAACGGATTCAAGTTGGATAAGTTCAGGTTTAGGAGGGAGATAGGAAGAAACTGGTTCATAAATAGGGTGGTGGACGAGTGGAACAAGCTTAGCAACTTTGTAGTAAGTGCGGGAACTCTGGAAAGTTTCAAAAGGAGGCTAGATAGATTCATGGATGATAGAGAGTGGTAATAACTCTCGACAGGAGCTGACATGCACAGGCCAACCGGCCTATTACAGACTCCTTATTTTCTTATGTTCTTATGTTCTATCACCAACTACCACTACCACTACCCTCAGGATGTGTGATTTATTTATGAAAAAAATGGACCTTAGTGTTTACGTTTCATGCTGTTTCTTACTCCTCCTGTTCTTGTTCTTCATTGTTCTTCTTGTTTCGTGTGCGTGTGTGTGTGTGTGTGTTTTTTCTGCTTCCTCTTCTTCTTGTTCTTCCATACCTCCTTCTTTATTTTGTTACGAGTTGGGGATTTAGAATATAGTTAAAAGTCTACCCAGATCCCAACAGGCAACAACAACAAAAAAACAAAGACAATCGGACTATAAAAGGGTAGACAAAGGATGCGAGTTTTTGTTGTGTATAATAAAGTACCATAAATTCCTAACAAAATATTCAGCTATCTATAATTTACCCTTAACCATACTTAACCTAAACATTAACAGTATATACATATTAATACAACATACAATAATTTGAAGCAAGTGGACGTGGGGGAGGCAATATAAGATTACAAATTCTTAAGTGCGGAGCTGAGATGACTGACGAGCAAGGCTGAGTATTGTAGAAGACGGAAGGTAGTCACTGTGCCGTAGGTTTCCAGGATAGGTGATCCTGTGGTCACTTCCCAGAGTGAAGTCAACTCTCCTCGAACTCGAGCTGACAAAGAAGACTTGGAGGAAGTGACGCAACAACCAGGATATGGAGAAGGGAAACCCCGGAGTGGTAACTAAGACGAGTCATACTCGTGTCTCGTCCCTAGATGGCGTTGCTCGTGGTGCTGGGTAGGTAGATCAGGACAATAGATGGCGTGGTTCGTAGTGCTGGGTAGGTAGATCATGACAATTGGTGGAGGGGTTCGTAACAATTTATTTTTTTCTTTGCCTGCTGTTTTCCTCGGTTTTCTACAAGTCAGAAAAGTAACTTGAGGAAAACTTCGGCGATCTTGTTACTTGTGAGTGGCGTCTATTGATCTCTCTCTCTCTCACACACAGGACGATTAACTGTGTAAAACTATCTAACTCATGAATAATGTAGAACAAATTATCTTTATACATCACCCATATTACTTTCTGGTTCCTTAAGGTGAATCGGAGAGTATTTACATAATGCTGTGATTCTCATTATTCATCCTATGTATAAAATAATCACAATGATGAAGAGTGAAGGAGTGATTAAGACGAGCATATGTTAAGGCGAAGTTTTCAGTGGGTGAGTGATGGTAATGGTGGCGTTGATGGTGGTGGTGGTGGTGCAGGTGGTGGGGGTGGGGTGGTGGGGTGGTGGCAGGGGGTGGGGTGGTGGGTGGTGGTGGTGGGGGTGGTGTTGCGGGTGGTGGGGGTGGGGTGCTGTGGGGTAGGCAGGGGTGGTATTGCGGGTGGCAGGTAGGTGGGGTGGTGGTAGGTGGTGTTGGTGGGTGGTGCAGGTGGTGGGGAGGGGTATTATTGTACCCTGGCTCACCTCTGTTCATGTTTATTCATTAGAATTCTTTTGGGATGACAACTTGTTGGGAATGCATTGACTGACTCTCCTGAACGACCGATCCCTTCTTCACTAGTGAATATGCAGGAATATTACACACACACACACACACACACACACACATGCATAAATAAACCTGTAAACGCACTTCCTTTCAAACTTCCATAATCGTGGTATTAAAGAAGATGAAAGTGCAGGTAACAAACACACACACACACACACACACACACACACTACATCCTTGACCACCGAAGGGTCGAGACGTGCCTGGCGCTCCTCTTGGAGCAGCCAGGTCAACTGTTGTGTTGGCCCATACCAGCCCCCTCCCCTGAACCCTCCTCCCCACCGGAATATCAACATGTTCTCGCCAGAAGTTGCTGTTTCATTTAGGAAAGGAATGGAACCAGTGTTAAACAGAGGTGAACAGTGGTGAACGGTGCTTAAGTCAGTGAGAACAACTCAACAGTAACAGTCTTACCCGGGTTGACCTTCACACAGTGAGGTCCCAGGTACCCAGTGATAGCAGCCCGTGAGACCCAACAACCAGCGATGTGTTAATCCGTCTACGATAGGAAGGCCTGGGACCACACCTCACTCATATAACACCATCTGTGAGGGAATTACTACACCACGTGAGGCCCCTCATAACACCATCTATGAGGGAATTAATACACCACGTGAGGCCCCTCATAACACCATCTGTGAGGGAATACTACACCACGTGAGGCCCCTCATAACACCATCTGTGAGGGAATTACTACACCACGTGAGGCCCCTCATAACACCATCTGTGAGGGAATTACTACACCACGTGAGGCCCCCTCATAACACCATCTGTGAGGGAATTACTACACCACGTGAGGCCCCCATAACACCATCTGTGAGGGAATTACTACACCACGCGAGGCCCCTCATAACACCATCTGTGAGGGAATTACTACACCACGTGAGGTCCCTCATAACACCATCTGTGAGGGAATTACTACACCACGTGAGGCCCCTCATAATACCATCTGTGAGGGAACTACTACACCACGTGAGGTTCCTCCTAACACCATCTGGGAGGGAGTTACTACACTCCGTTTTTGCTGTTCAACACCTACATTAATCTGTATGTTCACTGTATGTTCCTTTACCTTTCTCTAATGAAGACTTTTGTAAAACCACCAATGTATGTACTAAGTCATTTATGTCCAATGTATATTTTCAGCCTTCGGGCTGCAGAACTTTTTCAATAAACCGTCAATTATTATTATTATTATTATTATTATTATTATTACACACACACACACACACACACACTTTGCATCAGTAGTTTCCGGGAATATACTGCTGCTCGCGTACAGGTTTATCTTGCTATAATTTAGGTCCATTGTAGTGTACAGTCATCGTCCCACTGGTTTACCTTAAGTTTACCTTCATAATGGTATGTATTCCCCTGGTTTACCTTGCTAGATATACCTCCATCATACGGGTATATTCCTCAGGTTTAACTTGCTAGATATACCTCCATTATACGGGTATATTCCTCTGGTTTACCATAATCTGTCTTCCTAAATAACAATTAATTTATTATTATTTAATATTCAACAGTGAGTAAGATAAGCTGATCCAATAATGAGTATTTCTCGTCTCAAAGGATATTCTCTTCCTCACTATACTGTGTTGTGATGGGTGAATATTACTCATCCTCACTACAAAAGATCGTGAATCATGAGTAAATAACTATAAAATATTACTCATCCCCAACAAAAACAAACAAACCTGAATAAAGACAGTGACTCAACACCCAATAGTGACTTGAACGTAACAATAACTCGTAACTATGACTGATCCAACTACGCAATAATGAGTCATATAGTTAATCTAGTGAAGGTAATTGAGTCGGTGAATAATTATAAGAGGTAATAGAGACTAGTAAGGTTCAATTAGTACATAGTAAAGTACAATGAAGTGTAATTTGTGTGTTAATGTACACCACGTGGGTGATAATTACTGTACTAAGGTTGGGTTTTTATTGTTCTTAGTTTACACGAACGAATGAGTACTTGAAAGTGTACATTGAGTTCACCTGTAGTTGTGATGTTCTGGTAAACTTTCTATAGTGTACTTTCGTGAAGTTCTGGTACATTGAGTCCTGCTTAGTCAAGTATTCATAGAGAGAGTGAGTCAGAGAAAGAGAGTGAGTGAGAGAAAGAGAGTGAGTCAGAGAAAGAGAGTGAGTCAGAGAGAGAAAGAGTGAGTGAGAGAATTAAATAAATCAATTGACTGTAACAACTTGTAGGAAAAGAGAGAAATGAGGAATATACAGATTATAGAAATATTTTGTACTTGAGAGAGAGAGAGAGAGAGAGAGAGAGAGGGGGGAAAATAAACAAATAATTAAAAGGAAAAATCGAAACAAAGAACGAAGAAAGATAACGATAAAAAATAAAATAATTACGAAAATACTGATAACAAAAATATAAATTGAATCAAAACACATAAAATTTTAGAAAAAAAAATACGATGAAAAAATATCTAGCTAAACAACCTTTGACATATTCATTTCTGTGACTCTTCAGGGTCAACTTTTCCATAACATTTTAGTCCAGAGAAATTATTTTATTCTTCCTTGAAATAAACAACTATAGACAGGTTGAGATGGTATTAGTGGATGAGAAGAACACCAAGAACACGAAGAACAAGAACACGAAGAACAAGAACACGAAGAACAAGAACACGAAGAACAAGAACACGAAGAAGAAGGATGGGAGGGGTAGGGAGGGAGGTGGGGAGGGGAGGGGAGGGAGGGGTGTGGGTGGGGAGGGGAGGGGGTGTGGGTGGGGGAGGGGAGGGGGTGTGGGTGGTGACTGTGATGTGGTATATGTCTGTCTGTGTCTTTCTATCTGTCTTATTTTATCTATTTTTTTCTGTATCTCTCTGCTGTCTATTCATGTCTTCTCTCTCTCTCTCTCTCTCTCCTTTTCACATTATATCATCACATTACAACGTGTTCACTGTTAAAAGCTGATGTCTTATCGTTAATGCTGTCGAGTGTCGAGTGTTAAGTGTCTCTTGTTAGCTGTCGATTAGCTTCCTAGTTTAGCTGACTGTGTAGTGCTGACTGTGGATGTGTAGCTGAGGACACCTTTGTAAAATAAAGATAACTTTTTGGTAATTCGTATGTAATGTCATGTCATGTCATGTCATTTCATGTCATGTATATTCAAGTATACATAATGTGTATTTTACGATCAAGCTGACTTGATTCCACTGAAGCCGTTTTTAGCTATCTCAACGTAACCTAACTTTACCTAAATTAAGTTAGATGATGTTAAGATTAGATTAATTTAGCTTGGTATCATTAGTTTATCGTCTATATTTTTGTTTATCCTCACGTTACATCAGGGTCCTCACGTTACATCAGGGCCCTCACGCTACATCAGGGCCCTCACATTACACCATAGCCCTCACGTTACATCAGGATCCTCACGTTACACCAGGGCCCTCACGCTACATCAGGGCCCTCACGTTACACCATGGCCCTCACGTTACATCAGGGCCCTCACGTTACATCAGGGGCCTCACGTTACATCAGTGCTCTCACGTTACATCAGGGCCCTCACGTTACATCAGGGTCCTCACATTACATCAGGACCCTCACGTTACACCAGGGACCTCACGCTACATGAATGCTCCTCTTAGCTCTCCCTGGAACCGTGAGTAACGGAAGACCGAGTCCATTCATAATCGTCCACTCATATCGATGTTTCCAAGTACAGTATTGAGTTTATCTACCGTAACATTAGTTACTCGGGTGGTCATGGCAGCTAAATTATGATCCAGTCCATTTTGTTAAGCTTTATATACTTTTCTAGGAGTTAAAGCTTAAGCTGATCCCTAAAGACATGGGAGCTTAATTATAATCCAGTCCATTTTGTCTATTTTTTTTCAGGGAGTTAAAGCTTAAGCTGATCCCTAAAGACATGGGAGCTTAATTATGATCTCGTCCATTTTCTCAAGCTTTCTATACTTTTCTAGGAGTTAAAGCTTAAGCTGATCCCTTAAGAAATACTTTTAAAACTGTTTAATGAAGGGATATATTGCTCATTTGGGAGTTATAAACACGAAATGTCTCCAATGAACCTTGTCTGGCTTGGGAATGGAGTCTGCAGGGTCTGGATTCCAGGCGATTGGCGATATAATCCAGGAATTGGCAAGATAATCCTGGAATTGGTGGACAGGAGCTTCCCAACGCGCCAGGAATCCTCCATGATATGTACGGTCCTTAACCTACCTAAGACTCAATAACTACCTTCACTTGTGTTACCGTTGTGTTGCTGTTGAAATGATTATCTAGAAGGGAGTCTCTGTTCCCTCGATTACAAAACAGTTAACGGAGTCAGGATAAACATTTAGGTTATGACTCGAATTTTTACTGTTAACGGGAAACTGAGAGAGATTAAGCTAATCCAGGGATATAAAGGGATTAACGATATGAGAAAGAGAGACAGACAGACAGACAGACAGACAGACAGACAGACAAAAAGACAGACAGACAGACACAGACACAGACACACATACAGAGACACACAAAGAGAGACAGGTGTAAGACATAGACATTTATACATTACTCAATATTTATAGTTAGCCATAAAAAAACGAAGATTTATGACCCCAATAAGGTAAGTGGTAACGAAGTCTTGAGAGACAGCAAGACAATTAGAGTCTTCGTAAAAATAAGTGATGTTCTCGGTAATTAGTGAACATGAAGGTCTCGTTACGCCTTTTATTACTGCTCGGAATTACCCGCTTAAGCACCCAGGTAATTGTAAGATAAATTAACTAGATGAAGGAAAAGTTTCATTATTTTCTTATTATTATTTTCTGTAAGTTTTGTTTAGATAATAATAAAAATAATAAGCCAGTCCAATTTGTCATTCTAAATAAACTATATTTTATTTACGAGTTTCATAAAGATAACAAAATAAGTTCTAGTCGATAGTATTCCTAAAGAGAGAGAGAGAGAGAGAGAGAGAGAGAGAGAGAGAGAGAGAGAGAGAGAATCGTACATATAATCGCTACAGAATTAAGAAGAGGGAGTAACGCTATTGCATGTTTTCAAGTCTCGTGGTAGTATATGTGTCTTAAACTGTATACATAAAGTCAGCATCATCTCTTTTAATGTCATGGAGCTGTGATTGTCTGTTACCTGCCGACACACGCGTTTAAACCTGATGGATCATGTACCCACAGGAGGCAGGATGGAACAGGATGGAAAGGGTGGGAGAGGAGGAGGTATCGTGCTTCCCCATCCCTCGCTGACAACTGATTCATAAGCCAGTCATACGCCCTCAGCTCTCTTCGTTTTACCGGTCTCATTTGAATATAAATTGTGCCCGTGTGAGAGGCAGAGGGTAGTGGTAGAGTGTGTGTGTGTGTGTGTGTGTGTGTGTGTGACAGAAAAACACTCACTTAAACTCTACAGTATTTTTATAGATGTATTAAGTAAAGACACAAGAATAAACTAAGAAAATTATCAGATTTAGATGAAAATCGTAATAATTTCCATTTCAGTCTAAGTCTTCGGTCGGTAATAACATAATTTTCCCTTAACAAGTAACTCCGTTTTCTTTTTCCTATGCCTCCTACATCTCTATTCCCCCTCTCATGCTGCCTACGACCCTTGCTTCCTTTCATACTTCCCTCCCTCTCTCGTGTTTCTAAAATTTGTATTCCTCCACCTACTAATACACCCCCACCACCACCCACCTCTCCCACCAACCACTCTTCCCCCCTCCCCCACCCGCCCCCTACCACACAGTGTGCCGGGCTGCATCAGTGGTAGTAGAATTTCCTAAGCTGTTAACCACTTGCAATATTCGTTGAGAAAAACTCTTTTTTTTATGGTGGGGGAACATTTTGCTATTTTGTTGTTCATTGACTGAGTATGGCCATATAGTAATCTGGGGAAGACAGAGCAGACGGGGAATAAGATTGTTTTAAATAACATAAAAAACAGATTAAATTCTACCATATATGAATTAGTTTCCAGTATTTTTTATCATGAAAGATTGTAAATAACAATTGGATTATTGACAAAGAAAAATATTGAAGTGTTTTAATGGTCTTGTGAAAGTTAAGGGGAATAGGTATGTATGTAGATGAAGATATGTTAATGAGTAGTTTTTGCTAGAGAACCTGAAAGAACATACAGAGAAATTATGTAGTTTAGTGACTTACATATTCAACTGGGTGTTGGCTCTCTTAACGGCGATACTGGTGCCAAAATGTACGCATGATTTTTCCTGTAGTGTCCGTGGGGATATACAAACATACAGACGGATTAAAAACAGGTATTTTATCGTTCCTGTAGGTGGTAAGGTAAAAAAAATAAACATTCGTAAGATGGTTAGCTGCTGAGGGAAAACTAAAAACAAACTTGGGTCAAAATACACTGAAACAAGACTAGTACAGGGAAGACGTCCAGGAAGCGAGGCGGAACAAGCTAAGGATGGACCCTGTTAATCCACGTAGTAGCCTTAACAGGGGATAGATTAAGGAAGGAAGGAAGGAAGGAAGGAGGTTTGAAGGATATATGAGATTAGGATGGGAGTGGTGGGTGAAGTGAAGGAGTGTGTGGTGAGAGGGTCTGGACAGGTCGGTTGGATAGATGGCCAAAGACTAACCGTGAATAACGGAGATGAACGGGCATGACAGTGTGGCAAGATCCAGTGACAGCATGATAGAGTCGACCTCTGAGTGCAGTAGACGATCCCAGTGAGTACGGTATCTTAAGCTCTAGAGTACTATTTCAATGTACTCAAATAGCCTGATAAATAAGGTATCTAAACCCCTTTAGTACGATGCCAACCCCTGAGTACAGTGGAATAGTCCAATGAGTAAGGATAATTTTAATCCATTGAGTATGATAACTTAATCCATGGGCGATGACTGTGTTAATCCTATGAATATGTTATCTTAACCCAGTAAGTGCTAGATTAATTCATCGTTCTGAAGGGGTTAAGTCATCATCCTCAAGGGGTTAGTCACCGTTCTTAATAATAATAATAATAATAATAATAATAATAATAATATTATAAACGATTTAAACTATTCTTCTTCTTCCACTTGTTTACCTGAGCTATCTTTAGTGACTCTCTTATCTGTTATTCTTTTACATTGTTTCTTATTTCCTGACACTTATCATGATAATTACTTAAGAGAAAATGTGGCGTGTGTGTGTGTGTGTGTGTGTGTGTGTGTGTGTGTGTGTGTGTGTGTGTGTGTGTGTGTGTGTGTGTGTCCAGGACTTTACATCCTCACATAACTCATGTTTGAGAAGGAGGAAGATGAAGAAGAGGAGGAGGAGGACGAAGAAGAGGACGAAGAGGAGGAAGAAGAGAAGGAGGAGGAAGAGGAGGAGGGACATAAATAACGAGAAGGAAAGTATAAATGACTGAGTGAGTGACCGTAGACAATACCAACATGATCAAGGGCTCGTATGAGTGACCGTGTACCTCACAAACCGCACTGACTGGACTATCTACACGTGTGAGTGACCAACTGACCATGGAAGTAGGTGAGTGACTCCTTTAGTCAAGCAGAGGGAGAAGGGGAGGAAAATAAACAGTGATCAACAGCGAAAAACTTCATTGGTTCGATAGGTCCTCCTACAGCTATGAGGTCGAGGTTTAATGGCATCTGAAGTGAGCTGTGCTAATTGAGTGTTACTCTTTATTGGCTTTATAACCTGAGTCGGGCTTGTTACGTGCAAGATCCACTCGTCTCACTCTTAACACTTTACCTCTTCCTTCCCCTCCAACCGTACTTTTCCTTTCACTTCTTTCCTGCTCTCTGCATCCCACACACACACACACACATCAACAAGGAACACAACTTTTTATGACAGTTACCCCTTCCAAAAAAAAATATATTGTTTTCTTTCTCTAATAGGAGGGCCAACAGGGGAGGAATGGTAGGACAATGGGAGGGAAGGGGTGGGGTAAAGGAAGGGAGGGGTATGAGAGAGAGAGAGGAAGGGAAGGGAAGGGAGTTGGTGCCGTCAGGTTATTCCATCTTTTCAACATTGAATTTTTACAATTTTTTTCCTAACTGTTGAAGAGATTTATCGAACAAAACAATTCAACTCAGTCTGCACCGGAATCAATGATCATTTGCATCTCTTGGCCATCAGACTCCTTCCTTCCACGATAAGTCTTTTTCTTTAGCGATTTTGTTCACTTTTTTGCAAAATGTACAAAAGGCAAAAAGAAAATTAGTTGGAGAGGAAGAAATAATTTAGAGTTTGGCTGGTGGCGAGATAGTTCCCCAGACAGACAGACAGACCCTCCCACCCTCCCACCCACCCTCTCACCTGGCCACCCACCCACCTACACCCCCACCCACCTACCTACCCTCCCACCCACCTACCCTCCCACCCACCTACCCTCCCTCCCACCCACCTACCCTCCCACCCACCTACTCCCTCCCTCCCCACCCACCTAACCCCTCCCACCCACCCAACCCTCCCCATCCACCCACCCACCCCACCACCCACCCACCCCACCCGCCCACCCACCCCCACCCGCCCACCCACCCTCCCCACCCACCCACTCCACCCTCTCCTCACCTGGCCACCCACCCACCAACCCTCCCATCTGGCCACCCACCCACCCACTACCCTCCCTCCCACCCACCCTCCTCCCACCCACCCACCCCCTCCCTCCCACCCACCTACCTACCCTCCCACCCACCCATCTACCCTCCCTCCCCACCCACCTACCCACCCCTCCCCACCCACCCACCCACCCTCTCACCCACCCACCCCCACCCACCCACCACCCTCCCACCCACCCACCCACCCCCACCCACCCACCCCACCCACCCACTCCACCCTCCCACCCACCCACCCACCCACACCCCACCCCACCACACCACACCACCCACTTACGTACCCTCTCACCTGGCCACCCACCCACCTACCTACCCTCCCACCCACTTACGTACCCTCTCACCTGGCCACCCACCCACCTACCTACCCTCCCACCCACTTACGTACCCTCTCACCTGCCTCCCCCACCCACCTACCTTCTCACGGGTACAAATTCGGCTACGCGATACAAATTCAGAATTTTTGCATTTTGTAAACGTGTTCTAATAAACAGTGTTCAATCCAGACCGCCAAACGCGCCACATTTCGCGTGTTTTCCGAATTCATAGCAATTTTAACGCAGCCGTGTGCTATTTATAGGTCTATAAATTCCCGATCGTTTGCGGCACCACTCTCCCCGATGATTCTATCCAAATATAGACATCGCACACGAGGTCTGTTCTGATTCTTTTCATCTTCAATCAACCCGGGAATTGGCTGTTATAACTCTATGCTGTCAATGCCCCTGTGACCTCTTGTGGGCGTCTTTCTGTGATCAACACACACTTGATGATGGTAGATGGTGCCAGTTGACTATGTGGTGTTGAGATTCTGGTGGAGACGAAGTGCGTGGCGAAGACTGTTGTAAAATTATTCATAAGGGAGACTTAAATAAATAAATAAAGACAGAAAGAAAGAAAATAAATAAAGAAATAAAAATGCGGTATTAGTATAATCGTGTGTGTGTGTGTGTGTGTGTGTGTGTGTGTTAGAGAATAGTTGGTAGTTTTATCAGTCGTAGTTTGTATCAAATGTTGAGTGTCGTTGTAGTGGCTTAACACAGTATTGTCCCGTGATGGTCGTTACCAGCCTCTACTCAACACTAATACCTTTACTGTTTCTTTTTTATTCATATTCACCACAAGTGTATGTTGTTGTTATTGTTTTTTCAGGTAAAAATTTACAAAAACTTTAATATTCAGACCAATAACATCATTTCATACTTGCACTACGTTTATTTATTTTTATTTCGGTTCCAAAATATCCGACAACTGCTCAACCACACCACAAAATCATTTCGAGTTCTTTGTAGCGCTCGAGTTTTATCGCATATCAGAATGACAGATAACCGCTATAATCATACCATAAATTGTACTAAAACTCCCATAGTGCTTGATTTGTGTCTCAGTTGAAAATGGCCGACAATAAGTATAATCACACACAAAAAGTCTACTGATGGAGAGTTCGTTTTTATCTCTTTTCAAAATGGCCGCCACCTGAAATACAAAACACACACTTACATAATCCTTCGTATATTACCTTCACCAAATTTTTGCTTTCCTGATTAAGTGAAATCCCATAGAGGAGTTTACACTGCACTGATAAAGGTACACACGGAAATTTTACGGTAATTCCACTCCTTCCCTCCTTCTCTCTCCCTCTTTCTTTTTCATTCTCTTCCTCTCTTCTTTTTTTTCACAACCTCCTTCCTTCCCTCCCTCCTTCCCTCCCTTTCTAGTCTCTCCCTCCCCTCCCTTTCTAGTCTCTCCCTCCCCTCCCTTTCTAGTCTCTCCCTCCCCTCCCTTTCTAGTCTCTCCCTCCCCTCCCTTTCTAGTCTCTCCCTTCCCTTCCTTTCTCTCCCTCCCTGGAGTTGTGTGACCATCCCCCGCGGAAAAGTGGCAAGGCCGAGTTTAGTTCGCGTCTGGCCAAAGTTTTGAGGGACGTTATAGGGCGTGGATGGGCGGTCTGTTGTGTTGTGTTTTGTCATATATTTTGGCGACTATTTTTTTCCTATCTCTTTTATTTTTCTCTCTTAATCTGTATATTCTTTATTTTCTTTTTCTTTTGTCATTCATTGTTTTATTCGTTTATTTTTCTCGCTTCGGGTTTTTCCTTTCTTTTATCCATTTTTTTCTTTTCCTTTCTCTCGTTTTTTCTTAATTTTTCTTTTTATTTTCTCGTTCGTTATTTAATTTTTGTTCCTTTTCCTTCTGTATTCTCCCTCTCGTCCTCTGTCCATTATTTTCTTTTATATTTCGTTCCTTTTCAAATTTTCTTTTATATTTCGTTCCTTTTCAAATTTCCTTTCGTTTTTCCTGTTCCCTTTCTCATTCGTTCTTTATTCATTATTCATTTTTATTTCTTTCTGTATTTCTCCATCTTTCCTTCTTGTGTTTTTTCATTATCGATTTGTTTTCTTTTTCTTTCTTTTTAAAATTTTTTTCTCATTGGTGAAAGTCTATCCAGAAGATCCACTTATCGCCTATTTGTTGACTGGTTAACTGGACCCCAGTCGTAATAGTCCCTAGTTCTAATGGGTCCCAACTCTAATGGGTCCCAGTAATAATGAGCCCCAACTCTAATAGGTCCCAGTATTAATGAGCCCCATCTCTAATAGGTCCCAGTATTAGTGAGCCTCAACTCGAATGGGTCCCAGTATAAATGGGTCCCATCTCTAGTGGGGCCCAGTATAAATGGGTCTCATCTCTAATGGGGCCCAGTATAAATGAGCCCCATCTCTAATGGGTCCCAGTATTAGTGAGCCCCAACTCAAATGGGTCCCAGTATAAATGGGTCCCATCTCTAATGGGTCCCAGTATTAGTGAGCCCCAACTCTAATGGGTCCCAGTATTAATGGGTCCCATCTCTAATGGGTCCCAGTATTAATGAGCCCCATCTCTAATGGGCCCCAACTCTAATGGGTCCCAGTATTAATGGGCCCCAACTCTAATGGGTCCCAGTATTAATGGGCCCCAACTCTAATGGGTCTTAGTTCTGATGGATTTCATTTCTAAATGGACCCTAGCCAGATTGGCCCCAACTAAGCCTTAACCTAACTTAACCTCTGGTATCGATCCTCAGGTTAGGTTAGGTTAGGTTAGGTTAGGGACTTTTTGGTCTGGAACCCATTAGAAGTGGTATTTACTAGGACTGATGCCTCTTAGAACTGGAACGCTATTGTGATTGGGTCCCATTACGTACAAGTGAGGGCCGAGGCCCAGGATTAGTGAGGCCTCTTATAACTGGGGGTCCATTATAACTGGGGCCCGTTATAAATGAGGCCCATTAGAACAGAGACCTATCATTATAACTGGGGGTTATTACAACTGGGGGATCACTATAACTGAGATTCATTATCACTGATACCCATTAGAACTAAGACCTAGTAGAACTGGAACTCATTAGACTTGCAGACTCCTCGTGTAAACAAAGTGAAAAACACTGACTGAGGGCAGGGTGATGGGGGGGGGGGTGAGGACGTGTTGGACCCGGTAACACCTCCCCGGGCGTGTTGGTCTTGTGATTAATTTACGAGTCTACCCTGAGCCTGAAGGTTGTAAGTGTGGTCCTCTGTTGACACGTGTCACTTCATTCCTGCACTCTGCTACATGAGTTCTTCTTTTGTGTGTTAGAATGTGATGCCAGGCTTGGGTTTATGTCATGGCTGTGAGGTTTGGTTTTGTCATTAATGTTATCGTAAGGCTTGTTGTAAACGTCATGTCAGGTTTCTATTACTTATATTAATTTGAAGTCAGTCAAGTCAATGCAATCTCAGACTTTTCGAGTCGTTTTCTCGTTTAGCAAATTAATGGGATCAGTTTTACAGTTGTTTAAGCCCCTTGAGAACGTTGGCTTATCCTTAATCCTCTGAATACAATGGCTTACTCCCTTGATCACGTTGTTATAACCCTTTCTATATGATGACCTGTTCCTGAGTACAGTGACTTAACCACCTAAGTACAGTGTCTACGTACCCACAAGAATAGGTCATCTCATTCAAAGGGTTAAGTCATCGTACTCAAGCGGTTAAGGTACTTTACTCGGTTGATTTACTGTACTCAGAGGCTGGTATTGTACTCAACTGGTGATATACCTAACCCACTGGTCTATTTCAAGGGGTAAATATATCTTTTTCATTGTGTTAAATAATCGTACTCTATAGGGGGGGTTTGGGTTAATTCATTGTACTCAGGGGGGTTGGCATCGTACTCAGAGGGTTAAGTTAGGAAACAATAATGCCAAGTCCCCACGTCATTGATTCTTCACGCTACCCGGTGTGGAAAATACAATTACTCTACCATGGTCAACCTTTACGCTTTGTCTCCACATGTAAAGATATTTTTCCACTTGTTGTCTTCGTCTCTGTACTAAGACTTAATTCTGTTTGCTCGTTATAGTCCTGGATTTATGTGGCCTCGGCTCTGAAGTCTTGAGGGAAATTCTTCTCAATCGTGATGTAATAAGTTGTGGTTCCCCGGAAAGATACAAAGTCTGGCAGGATTGATAAAGGCAGCTTGAAAATCCTTGGAGTGGAGAGCCTTGATTGCCAACCCTAAGGCATGATTGATTGATTGAATAAGCTTTGAGTTTGTGACTCAGAGCTTCGTATATTTCTTTAAATTTATTTTTTCACAAATGAAAATGAGATGAACTCCCCCTCGTGGTCACAGGTGTAAAATTAAGATGATCGTGAGATATTACTGTTCACAGGGATGAGTCCTCGGAAAGATCTATATTATCTCAGGATATAATACTCGTTGAATCCACTTATTTAAGGCTTATCATAGACCTTCAAATTATATTTCTTCTCTTATAACTAAGTTGTCTGGATTCTTGTGGTCGTCGGGAAGAATTGCCAATAAAAAAATTCTTTATAAAAATTTTGATCTCAGATCCCATCATTTCAAAGGATTATAATTTAGCTTCAAATTGAGACTCGTTCCCTGCCAACCAGTTGGTGGTCACAAGTGTCGTGGCCGCTGGACGACGACTGTTTCTTTTTTGCATATATGATACTGGAATCCTACAGTACGCTTAAAGGCTCCGAATTTAGTTTCGGATTGTAGATGAAGATTTTTACATATAAGTGGTCTGTTCCGGTTATGAAATTTGTCAAATAGTTATGTAACAATGTCTCAACGGATATGTGAAAAGGTGTATTAAGTAAAGACACTAGTATTTGAGTTAAGTGAGTCACCAGATCACAATAGAAGTTGGTTGATAAAGTGGTGTGAGATAAATTAAGTGAGGCTTGTGTTGAAATTGATGACAAATTTGTATTATGTGAAGGTTATATTAGCTAAATAAAAGGTGGATATATCTTATAGTAGAAGGAAATTTGGAGTTTTCATATGCTAATTACTCAAGTATACTCAAGTTTGGATGTAGGGAACAATATGTATGTACAGGTATGTATTAATTGCAAGACTTAACAAACACCAAGGTAAATTATTGGTTGCAGACATAGTGACGGTTGTCTCTCTCTCTCTCTCTCACACACACACACACACACACACATACACACACACACACACACACACACACACACACACACACACACACACACACACACACACACACACACACTATTCCAACCTTATGAATCCTAACAATACCTCCAGTTTTTCATCTCCAGATTACAGAACAAAACTCTGCCTAACAAAAGCTTCATTATCATCATCAGCACACACACAGCGTCACCACACCTTGCAATATCACAACACAAGGCGAATGCAGAAAAAAACAATGGTAAATATACTCTCTTTTCTTATTATTCTCATCTTGACGATTAAATCTCTATCATTAAGTCCAGAGTCTAGCAATGTTCCATGTTGTTGCCCGCACCTGCTGTAGAGTGAGTCATTGTTAGTATGGGAAGGACCGTGTCTCGGGTCTTGTGTCTGTTGTGTGTGTGTGTTTTTTTTTCTGTACTGAAATCAGATGCTGGGATGACGGTAACCCCTCATGTCCGGTTACTCCATTAAGGTACTTTAGTTAATTAGTGTTTCACCTGGAGACCTTTACCTATTAGGGTTGTATGGATGACTTGATGTTTGACGTGACATAATAGGATTTCAGTATTAAGTTTAGACAAGAGATGAGATTATTTTCAGTTTATCATGTTGGTATGCAAATAAGTCTAAAAGGTTAAATGAATCACTTGCAGATTAGCAACCCACCATATTTTACCTGATGATTAAACACCTTAACGTTATCTAGGGGAGAAGTGTATCTTTCATCCCATCCCGACTCTGGTGTGGAGGTGAGTTGGGGGAGAGGGGAGAAGAGGAGGGGGCAGAGAGAGTGTCAGATGGGGGGGGTGTCAGAGTTAAGTTGGACCGTTTGGTGGTCTGCCAAGGGACTATCATGTGAGTGGTCAGGTG
Organism: Homarus americanus; assembly: GCF_018991925.1. Classification (NCBI taxonomy): domain Eukaryota; kingdom Metazoa; phylum Arthropoda; class Malacostraca; order Decapoda; family Nephropidae; genus Homarus; species Homarus americanus. The sequence goes on from NW_024715476.1 coordinate 18,479, forward strand.
GAATTTAATTTTGGATGTCGTGTAGGTTGGTGTCGGGGGTAGGAGACAGGTGGACTTTCATATGAGAAGTCAAGGTGGTTAGATAGGCTGCCATGTAGGGTCGGAGGGGGAGGTGTGACTGTTCTCAGTCTCATAGTGTGCTGCTTTCACTACAGAACCATGGCTAACGTGTAGGGTCGGAGGGGGAGGTGTGACTGTTCTCAGTCTCATAGTGTGCTGCTTTCACTACAGAACCATGGCTAACGTGTAGGGCCGGAGGGGGAGGTGTGACTGTTCTCAGTCTCATAGTGTGCTGCTTTCACTACAGAACCATGGCTAACGTGTAGGGTCGGAGGGGGAGGTGTGACTGTTCTCAGTCTCATAGTGTGCTGCTTTCACTACAGAACCATGGCTAACGTGTAGGGTCGGAGGGGGAGGTGTGACTGTTCTCAGTCTCATAGTGTGCTGCTTTCACTACAGAACCATGGCTAACGTGTTCGGTCGGAGGGGGAGGTGTGACTGTTCTCAGTCTCATAGTGTGCTGCTTTCACTACAGAACCATGGCTAACGTGTAGGGTCGGAGGGGGAGGTGTGACTGTTCTCAGTCTCATAGTGTGCTGCTTTCACTACAGAACCATGGTTAACGTGTCGGGTCGGAGGGGGAGGTGTGACTGTTCTCAGTCTCATAGTGTGCTGCTTTCACTACAGAACCATGGCTAACGTGTAGGGTCGGATGGGGAGGTGTGACTGTTCTCAGTCTCATAGTGTGCTGCTTTCACTACAGAACAATGGCTAACGTAACACCGTCGCTTGAAGGATAAGGTTAGCGGTCTTGCCCAGGTCGTGTTCGTAGCTGTCTGAGTTTTATCATCTCCTTTGTTTTAATTTTTCCTTCTTCATGTTACCTGAACTTTGGGATTTATTCCAGGATTAATTTATAACCAAATTTTGTATATAGTTGATACCTGATACGAAATTGGTTCATGAAGATTTACGCCATCACATATGAGAGTAAATGGTCAAAACGTGATTATTTTCTTAACAGACATACTTGCTGGTGCACACATTTAGGGACATCACGTGTGTATCTGCCGTTCATACCAAGGATGTTGACTGAAGTTCAGTGTTATAGCGTGAACAGTATTTTGAATGATCTAAGTACAATTTTCTTAAGTGTACAGACACGAGTATATTTTCAGAGTAATTTTTCTCACTCGTTCTAAACTCCGTCCCTATTATCACCCGGTCCTTCTACCACAAATCCTACGTCACACATTTTATTATACATCATCCCATGTCATTTCCAAGTTTATTCTCATGGTCACTCGGTCATCACTTTTTTTTCCATTTCATATCTATCACACTACCTTTTATTGGTCCCTCAGGGTAACATAATTATCTCCACTCTACTTCCCCAGTGCTGCCTCCGTTCCACCTTCCCGTTGATGCCTCCTTTCCACCTCCTCACTGGTGCCTCCACTCCACATCCCCACTGGTGCCTCCACTCCACCTCCCCACTGGTGCCTCCACTCCACCTCCCCACTGGTGCCTCCACTCCACTTTCCCACTGGTGCCTCCACTCCACCTCCCCACTCCACCTCTCCACTCCACCTCCCCACTTCACCTCCATGCTTCTCTCCCCTGGCACTCTTACCTTCTCGTATTCGTGCTCGACGCTCCCCATTACTCTTCTTCTACAACTCCTCTTGTCTCTCAGGTTCCCTCCCTCCCTTCCCTCTTCCCTCCCCTCCCCTCCCACGCATTTCAGCATCTACCCTCCCTTCCCTCCATCTATTCCTTCTATAAACCCCTGTAGTTCCTTCACCCCGTCCCTCGTTCCATTCACTCCCTCTTTAATCACCTCCCTCCTTCACCCCTCCTTCCTTTCATCCATTCCTCTGCCCCTTATGCTTTCCTTTGCTCCTTACGCTTTCCTTTGCTCCTTACATCGTCTCTCTCTCTACCTCTTGACATTTACTCTACTCTTACAACCCTCCCCTCTTTCCTCCTTCCTTCCTTCCTCCCATTCTTCCTCCCTTCCTTACCTTCTTCCTTCTTTCCTCCTCTTTTCCCTCCTTCCTTTCTTCCTTCCTTCCTCTTGCATCTCCTCTCTCTCTCTATCCCCCCATCTCTCCTTACCCCCCTTTCTTACACCCCATGCACCTCCCTACACCCGTCACGGCTACACACCCCTGCCACACCAATACACCTGCTGGTCGGCAAGTGTCAACACTCCCACACCCTTTACAGTAAACACACACACACCATCGCCACATACCTAAACGTTCTCACTGTATATTTTAATTTATATTTTCCTTTATATGATTGAAAATTTGCATTAAAATATCTTGAGTAAATAAATTTTTGTCTGTCTTTCTGTTTGTCGTAGTTTACCGGGAGGGACAAAATCAGTAGATGATTTTGTCTGAAAGTATTCGTGAACTTTGGCAATTAATTCATGAAAATATGTTCATTATCTCTTCCTCCTTCTCTTGTTTCGTTCAGCTGACTCTCTCTCTTGTTGCTTTAATTCACGGCTGTAACTAAACCAACAGGCTTGCATATGGCGTACATCTATACAGAGATATATCTTTATTACTGAGGCGTCTCAGTACACACGTATATTTTTATCTAAACACACACACACACACACACACACACACACATCTTTATAGGAGGAGCGTGTAAACAGTGCCAGTAAACAGTGCGTGCCAGTGTCGTGAAGGACGGTGAAGTTGAAGTGGATTCATGGAAGGTAGTTGCTGCTGGTGCTACAAAATGCACTCTAAAAAGGAACTCAGCTGTAGACCTAAACAACAGGTTCAGCACCTTAAGTGACGAGTGTGAGGAAGGTGCTAGTAACACCACGAGTGCTACTCCCTCTGTTAGTGTGGAGAGAGGGAGTAGCGCAGGTAAGAAATCACCACACTCAGGTAAGGTCAAATGTGTTTCTGTCATGGGAGACTCGATGGTGAAGTATTTAGGTAACAATCTCTGCACTAAAGTTAGGAAGCTCGAGTGTCTCCCCGGGGCATGGATAGATAGAGTACTGGAGAGAGTGGAGAACGTCATTGATGACTGTGGAGACAACCCCATAGTCTTACTCAGTGCAGGAGGCAATGACGTAGGTAAGCTTACCAGTGTCGAACTGCGTAAGCTGTATAGGGAAGCTCTAGATAAGATTAGGGTGAAGGGTGGAACTCCTATTGCTTGCTCTATCCTACCTAGACGTGGTGCCAGTCGTGAATGGATGTCCCGTGCAATCGGTTTCAATTGCTGGTTGGAAGAACAGTGTAAAGAGCTGTCGACGCCATTCATTGATAATTGGAGCCAGTACTGTGGTAATGATAGTATGTATGCAAGGGATGGGGTGCATTTAAGTAGGAAGGGGGTGGCCGTGCTAGCGAAGATAGTTGACAGGGTAGTAAAGGTGGGGTTTTAATATGTCCAAATCCCATCAATAGTAAAGAGAGGAAAATGCCATGTGAAAATAACAGCAGTGAAACAGAAGTAGATAATGCTGAAAATATAGTTAGTCATAATAACAAACATCAAAGTAATAAATGTAAAACAGATAGAAACGGAAGAAATATATTGAGTGTTTATTATACTAATAGTAGAAGCTTGTGTAACAAAATGGACCAGCTCAGAGCCATTGTTAGTAAAGAGAACATAGATATAATTGCAATAACGGAAACATGGATAAATTCAAACAGCAAACATTTTTTAGCAGAATTTCATATACCAGGATATAACCTATTTAAATTTGACAGAGTAGGAAGGAGAGGGGGCGGTGTAGCAGTGTATATCAGGGTGTCATTAAAAAGCTGCAATAAATCAAACATTAAAACAAATAGCGACAATGAAAGTATTTGGGTAGAGATTGGTGAGGGTAATGAGTCCGTAGTCATTGGTGTTATATATAGACCACCTAATTTGAGTAGGAACGATGGTAAATTGCTATGGGAGGAAATAAAGAAGGCATCTGATAGAAACAATGTATGTATTCTAGGCGATTTCAACTTTTCAGGCATAGATTGGAAAAATCAACTTAGCGATAATGAATCTGAAGATTTTCTAGAAGTAGTACAAGATAGTTTTTTATATCAATTCATAAACTCGCCCACTAGAGGAAATAATATCCTCGATTTAGTTCTCAGTAATAATGAAAATCTAGTAAAGATGTTGGGATTGGAGACGAACTAGGAAACAGTGATCATAAAGCCATATATTTTAACTTAATATGGAATGGCAGGAAGAAGGAAAATTCGGCCTTGATCCCGGATTTTAGGAAGGCTAATTACAGTAGCTTAAGGAGAGACCTAAGGGATGACCCTATGGTCAAAAGATTAATCCCCCCCACACCTCCGGAAACTATCAACTTAGGACGGGAGAACCCCGAATTTAATTTAGCAGCTACTTATGAACAATTTATTGCGACAATCCATAATGCTCAAAATAAACACATCCCTAAAAGAAAATTCAGATCGATACGAAACCAACCAAAATGGATGAATAATAGACTCTTAGATCTTCTAGGGAAAAAGAAAGGAGTATATAGAAAAGTTAAGAAAGGAGTATATAGAAAAGTTAAGAAAGGCGAAAATCACTTACTTGGTTACTATCAGAACCTAACAAGACAGGTAAAAACAGAAATTAGGAAAGCAAAGAGAAATTACGAAATCAAGGTAGCAAACGAATCGAAAATAACCCCAAAGCTTTTTTATCAACTGTATAAATTGGAAGGTTAGAGAGATACACAATAGGTCCCTGTAAACTACGCATGTGGAGAAATGACTGATGATGAGTTAGAAATGTGTAGTACGTTAAATAGTCATTTTGCCCAGATTCACAAATGAAAACCTAGCACAGTTTCCAGAAGTTCATAAGGTATATAACGACAGTATAGAAAATATGTTGATGAATATCAATATTACTAGTAACGATGTGCTTCAAGTAATTAACAAACTGAAGCCTCATAAATCGCCTGGTCCAGACGAGGTATATGCTAGAATATTAAAAGAATGTAGAGATGAGTTGAGTAATCCATTAGCAGTTTTATTTAATAAGTCATTAGAATCGGGCCTAGTGCCAGAAGCTTAGAAACTTGCAAATGTAGTTCCGATTTTCAAAAAAGGTGATAAATCAATTGCATCAAATTACAGTCCCATTAGTCTCACGTCAATCATAGGCAAGTTGCTAGAGTCAATTATTGCTACGAAAATCAGAAGCCACCTTGAAACATTCAACTTAATTCATTCTTCTCAGCACGGGTTCACCCAGGGACGTTCTTGTCTCACAAATTTGCTTAGCTTTTTCTCAGAAGCATATGAAGCGGTAGATAATGATAAGTCATATGATATAATTTATTTAGATTTCAGTAAAGCATTCGATAGAGTCCCTCATGAGAGATTGATAAGGAAGGTAGAAGCACATGGAATAGGTGGATCATTATTAAAATGGATTAGGTCATGGTTAACTGGTAGGAAACAAAGAGTCAGCATAAATGGATTTAAGTCGGACTGGGGTGCGGTCAAAAGCGGAGTTCCCCAGGGATCTGTATTAGGCCCTCTGCTGTTTGTTTTATTCATTAATGATCTTGATTTAGGTATAACTAGTAGGATTAGTAAATTTGCAGATGATACCAAAATGGGGAGAGTGATAAATTCAGACAGTGACTTTGAACACCTTCAAAGAGATCTAGATACCTTACATGAGTGGTCAGTAGACTGGCAAATGAATTTTAATGCTGATAAATGCAAGGTACTACAGATAGGGAAGACGAATACAAACGTTAAATATAAACTAGGTAACACGGAAATAGAAAACTCAGATTGTGAAAAAGATCTAGGTGTATTTGTTGGCAACGACTTGAAACCTAGAAAACAATGTATTAGCGTTCGCAACAAGGCAAACAGGATTCTTGGGTTCATATCTAGGAGTGTGAGTAACAGAACTGCTGACGTTATCTTGAAACTTTACCTAGCATTAGTGAGGCCACACATGGATTATGCGGTTCAATTCTGGTGTCCTTATTATAGAATGGACATAGATTCTTTGGAGAGAGTACAAAGAAGAATGACAAAATGATCCATAATATTAGAAACCTTCCATATGAAGAAAGACTGAAAAGCTTAGGCTTGCATTCATTAGAG
>NW_024715477.1:0-16104 GCF_018991925.1 Homarus americanus
CTAGTTACGTATTGCTCAGCATTCACACACATGGAGTCATCGTTGAACTACCTGATGCGTACCATCCCTGAGATCCACCCTCCACCCTTTGGAAGAAGCAATCAGAGTCAGTTCATTCCCAAACTAGTGAAACACCACGACTTAACCCTAGTAGAAAGAACACTCTTTGCACTTCCACCAAGACTGGAGGATGGGACTAACTAATCCAGAGGAGATTGCTGACTCTGAACATCAAAATCTTAAGCCTCACGGCAGCCCCCACTGACCACATAATAGCCCAGGAATGCAACAGGGAAGCGGACACCAAAGGTTGCTAATAAGATCCGTAGGTCCATTACGCAACAGATCGGCAGCACTGCTGTGTCGATATGTTGCAGCAACTATTGGGCGCTGGTTCCAGTAATTTGACAAAAAAAGTGGCTATAGCGCAGGAGGTGGGCGTTTCGAACTGGCTAACTACGTTACCGATAAGGGCAATGGTTTAGCCTTAACAAACAAGAATTTATGATGCCATTGTTTGCGTACGGTTGGCTAGTAGATGGTTTGCCCTCCCAATGCGTGTGTGGTTATTCCTATGATGGCGATCACGCCATGGTTTGCGTTAGGGGGGCTTCATATGCAGCGAGGCATGACGAGGTAAGGGATCTCACAGCAAATATGTTGAAGGAAATCTGCCGGACGTCGCGATAGGTCCGGGACCCTCCTTCCACTGGATGGCGAGATCTTCCAACGCCAGGACTTCAAAACACATCTAACGAAGCTCCGTGTGGACGCCGGTGCTCGAGGATTCTGGGATCATGGGGGACAGCGAGCTTTCGACATCAGGATTTTGATCCCATGGCCGTTTGTCAGTAACCTAGCCTCGATGCTGCAATAGGAGGAACGAGAACGACAAGAGAAGGGCATATGGGGAGAGAATTCAAAAATGTTGACTGGCGCAGCCACCCCAGCTATCCTCACAACCCTGTGATCGGGCCTGCGCAAGATGCCACGCCAGACTCGCGGAGCTGATCTCCGAAACAGAAGCAGCAGCCCAGAAGACGTCACAGCCTCGATGAGATGTCGACTGCTCTCTCCCGGTCGGCTTTACTCTGCCTCAGGGGAACGAGAGCTCTGCCCCTACCCGACAACTGCCGCAGATATCGACTATGAGGCTAAGTCACTGAATGCCGCATTGATCTGCGGCTCAACCAATTTAACAACACAGATAGATAGTTTGCGTAATAGACATTTAATATTAACGTAAATAAATGGTGGCGAAGGTGTGGCTATATTGGGGAGGCTGGACCACAAAAAAAAAAAAAAAAAAAAAAAGTAGTAGTAGTAGTGGTACACAAACAACACCACATCTATAACTCACTGGCGTCAACATCACAACAATATATCTCGGTTCCTTTAGGAAAAATATGAACAAATATTTCTGGTGTAGTAATAATGGCCTTATCATATTTCACGAGGCGGTGAAGAAGCTCTGTTTTTAACTTTTATTTCACACACATTCTTTCAACAACCAGAAAGAAAAAAACATCATAAATATTTTATATAATTTATCCTAAACTGCTTCAATATGTTAAAGATGACGATTAATATTAACTTTAAACGGTACTGAAGTTATCGACGATGCAGTAACCCTTCAGCTGTGCACAGTTAGGCTCAATAAAACCCAAGCAAGTTTTGTGAGTCTCTTGTTCATGTAAATGACGAGGATGTTTAGGATGTGGGTACCAGGGCAGGGATGGTACTAGGTGTGGTACCAGGGCAGGGATGGTACTAGGTGTGTGGTACCAGGCAGAGATGGTACTAGGTGTGTGGTACTCAGGGCAGGGATGGTACTAGGATGTGTGGTACCAGGGCAGGGATGGTACTAGGGTGTGTGGTACCAGGGCAGGGATGGTACTAGGGTGTGTGGTACCAGGCAGGGATGGTACTAGGTGTGGGTACCAGGGCAGGATATTAACCAATACTAGGTATGTACCAGGGCAGGGATGGTACTAGGGTATGTGGTACCAGGGCAGGGATGGTACTAGGGTATGTGGTACCAGGGCAGGGATGGTACTAGGTGTGTGTGTACCAGGGCAGGGATGGTACTAGGTGTGTGTACCAGAGCAGGATGGTACTAGGGTGTGTGGTACCAGGGCAAGTATAGCCTTTAGTGACATAAGGGTTGTAAATGTACTGATGTTGATATACCCTTAGCAACACAATTCACCTGATATCTATACATTTACAGTAGTGCTCTCTCTATCTCTATCTCTCTTTATCTCTATCTATCTCTCGAGGCATCCACATCCAACGCCATAAGTCATTTGCCTAACTATGCAATAAGCCAGCTCTCGCTTGCAACACGGCGCATAAGTCACCACCAGCTTGTTACATAAGTCAAAGGCGCCATTAACCCACGAGTCAATTTAACACTTTGATACTGAACAGTCCATAAGTCACCTTCAACTCCACATACAGTGAGACAGTTTCACCTAAAATACCAAAATGTAATTAAACGGAAAATTATCACATATTCTGAAGAACCAAATGAAGTGGCCGAGTGGATAGAGTGTTCAACTTCTGTTCTAAGATTCAGTGGTTCGAATTCAAGATATACCCTGTCCACACTGAATTATTTATGGGTACATGATTTAGGGTTGTGGAATTAGAAACAATCGAATATACAGTAGTTCCGTTGTTCTTTAGGATTGAAGCCTTAGTGTATAGTCAGTCATGTACTGTATCCACACTGCCTCTAACACCGTGTTTAACCTTCCTTACACACCGTGACACTGTGATTCCTCTTCTTACCCTGGTGTGTATTCTTTATTTATACCCTCTCTCTTTATTAATCGCTGGCCACATTCCTTTCACCTCCACAGAGGAGAGAGGCCACATAACCTCTTAACAAAGGGAATGAACTAGCCCTTTGGTCTTTGAGTCTAGATTAATTAATGGAGCCAGAACATGAAAGTTTATTGAATTTCTGTAGTGACCTCAATCATGTTCCTTTTAGTGTTTATTATAAAAGGTTTCTATATACACTTTCAAAAAGATACCGTAACTGTCTCCATTGAACTATGAGTTGAACTCAACGGCAAGCTTATCGAAGCTGGTTATCAACCACGTCTGTTTTCATGAGGAACAACTATTGCGAGAGCGGGCCTCTGAAGCAAGCTAAGACAGCCTCTTTATAAACTCGTCCTTCAGTGGAAAGTATCGATCATGTGTTCAGTGAATGGACCACATGATCACTGCATCACATCTCACTGCCTGCGGAAAATTACCGTGGGTGATGGTATATATTTGTAATTAACAAACATTTATATAATATGCTAATTGTTAGAAGGACGGGAGCTATTAAGAAGTGGCCACATCATATCTCTACCACAAGGAGAAGTGGCAACATACTGTCTCTTAACACAGGAAGTGGCCACATACTATCTCACACAAGGAGAAGTAGTTACATAACATCTCTCACCACAAGGAAGTGGACATACTATCTCACCACAAGGAGAAGTGTACATACTATCCTCACCACAAGGAGAAGTGGCCACATATTGTCTCTCACCACAGAGAGAAGTGTACATAGTCCTCACCACAAGGGAAGGGCTACATACTACCTCACCACAAGGGAGAAGTGGCCACATATTATCTCACCACAGGAGAAGTGGCCACATACTATCCCTCACCACAAGGGGGAGAGAAGTGGCTACATACATCTCTCACCACACAGTCTAAGGGAGAAGTGGCCACATACTATCTCACCACAAGGGGAGAAGTGGCTACATACTGTCTTCACCACAAGGAAGTGGCTACATATATCTCTCACCTAGAGAGAAGACTGACACACTCTCACCGGCGGGAGAGAAATGGCCAGCACAGCCACCCTCACCACAAAGGGAGAAGTGACACAGGCATCCTCACCACAAGGGAGAAGTGGCTACATACTATCCTCACTATTAGAGAAGGACACATACACTCACCACAAGGGAGAAGTGGCCACATATTGTCTCACTCAGACAGACAGAGATGAGACACACTTCAACAGTAAGGGAGAGACAAACTAGGAGATAGAAGGGAGAGAAGAAACAAACGAAGAGGAAGGAGGGAGAGGCAGCAGAGGGAGGGAGGAGAGGCAGCAGAAGGGAATGGAGAGGCAGCAGAAGGAGGAGGAGAGGCAGCAGGAGGAGGAGGAGAGGCAGCAGAAGGAGGAGGAGAGGCAGCAGGAGGGAGGTGAGGAGGCAGCAGGAGGAGGAGGAGAGGCAGCAGGAGGAGGAGTGAGAGGCAGCAGAAGGAGGAGAGTGGAGAGGCAGCAGGAGGAGGCAGCAGGAGGAGGAGGCAGGAGGGAGGCAGCAGAAGGAAATGAGATAAAGAGATAATAATGTTGAGAGAGAGAGAGAGAGAGAGAGAGAGAGAGAGAGAGAGAGAGGAAGAGAGAGAGAGAGAGAGAGAGAGAGAGAGAGAGAGAAACAATAGGGTTTACATGTAACTGAGAATTATTTTTCCGGTGTTGAATTAATGGTATAATGACAAGCAAAATTTAAAAAAAGAAAGAAATATATGAAAAAAGACAAATCAGAGGTGAAGAGAGAACAGAAAGAAAATAAAGATGTAGAAGCACAAAAAGAATAAAGAATGATGTAGCAGAGAGACAAATTGAGAAATAACAAAGACAGAGAATTTCCATATATAATTTTTGCACAGCATACTTTCATGTTTTACTTCCCTGAACAGCCATATCAGAAAGCAAACAGACAGATACACAGACATGTAAAGACAGACCTACACAAATACAAGACCCACACAAATAAACAGAGAGAAGGAGAGAAGATAGAGACAATACCAGAACATTACAGCGCTTCATATTCAGAGAGTCATTGTTTGGTGTTTTATGGTTACACACACACACACACACACACACACACACACACACACACACACACACACACACCAAGAAATATATAGCTAAGAAATTTTGTATTAACAAAAAATATAACACTGAAACTACTGGAAGGAAAAGATAAACCAGAAAATCAAGAACACTGAATTTTTTCCGTATTTTAGTGGTGAACTGGAGGTACACAGCCTTCCACACACAAGACATGACCACACTGTAAAGATAGTATCATCCATAAGATAAAGAGAAGAGGAGAAAGGGTGATAGTGAGGTGCAGGAGGTGATAGTGGGTGCAGAGGATAGTGTGGGCAGGAGGTGGTGATAGTGAGGTGCAGGAGTGTGATGATAATGTGGTGGTGAAGGAGTGATGGTGATGAGTGGTAGCAGGAGTGTGATGATAGTGTGGTACAGGAGTGTGGCAGGAGGTGACAGAGGTGATGAAGGCGAGGTGGAGTGAAGAGTGGTGATGGGTGATAGTGAGGCGGAGGAGTGAGGCAGATGGGAAGTGGCAGGAGGTGGGCAGACAGAGTGGTGAAGGGCAGAGGCAGAGAGTGAGGCAGGAGGTGATAGGAGGTGAGAGAGTGTGTGTATGTGAAAGTGCAGGAGGTGACAGTGGGGGTGCAGGAGGTATTAAGTAGTGGGGAGGTGGGTGATAGGTGGCAGAGGTGGGTGATAGTGAGGTGCAGAGTGTGGGACAGGTGTGGCAGGAGTGTGGTGATAGTGAGGCAGGAGGTGGGTGATAGTGAGGGGCAGAGGTGAGTGTAGATAGGAGGTGCAGGAGTGGGTGATAGTGTGGCAGAGTATGGTGATAGTGTGTGCAGGGTGAAGTGAGGTGTAGAGCAGTGAGTGGTGCAGGAGTGTGGTGATAGTGAGGCAGGAGTGGTGATAGTGTGCAGGAGGTGTGGTGATAGGTGCAGAGGTGATAGGCAGGAGTATGGTGAAAGGGCAGGAGGAGGATAGGAGGCAGGATAGGTGATAGTGTGGTGCAGAGGTGATAGGGAGGCAGGAGGTGATAGGTGTGTGGTGCAGGAGGTAGGATAGTGAGGTGCAGGAGTGTGGTGATAGTGAGGTGCAGGAGGGTGATAGTGTGGTGCAGGAGGGATAGGTGTGGGTAAGAGTGTGTGATAGTGAGGCACAGATGGGTGATAGTGTGGGTGCAGGAGTGTGGTGAGATAGTGGTGAGTGTGTGATAGTGTGGATGTGAGTGATAGTGGATGGTGGAGTGTGATGATAGTGTAGGTGAGTGTGATGATAGTGTGGTAGCAGAGTGTGATGATAGGTGTGGTACAGGAGTGTGATGATAGTGGGTACAGGAGTGTGATGATAGGTGTGGTACAGAGGGATGATAGTGTGGTACAGGAGGACAGATAGTGGTACAGGAGTGTGATGATAGTGTGGGCAAGGTGTGTGATGATAGTGATAAAATTTAAGATTAAACAAATAAATATCTTTTGTGTTCCAGAGTCAGTGACAGCCTGTGAAACAAGAGTGTGTTATCATGGTGAGTGTAACATATTCTTATAATACTAATGAAACAATATATTATTTATTTGTGTGGGGTGAGGTGTACAACATACACCCTCAACCAGCTAGGGGGCAAGATGCAACATACACTAGACTCAGCCAGGGGGAGGTACAACATACACCCTAGACCCAGCTGTGGGGGGGAGGTGCACAACTACACATCTCAGATCTAGCGAGGTACAAACAGCACACCCAGACTCAGCTGTGTGAGGTACAACATACCTGTAGACCACCTGTGTGAGGCACAACATACCCCAGACTCAGCTGTGTGGGGTGAGGCAACACACCCCAGACTCAGCCATGGGGTGAGGTGCACAACAACCTTCTCAGCCTGCTGGGGTACAACATACCTCTGAGATCTGAAGGTGAGGTGCACAACATACCTAGACCAAAGCAAGACACGGGATTGTGGGGTGAGGTACAACAACCCCTAGACTTCAGATGAGGTACAACATACCAGACTCACAGGTGAGCATATGCCTAGGACCAGCTGTGAGGTGTACAACATACCCCAGGACTAAAGGAGAACAACACACCCCTGACCTCAGCTGGGTGAGTGTACAACATACCTCAGACCAGCCTGTGTGGGGTGAGGCAGCCACACCAGACTGTGAGGTACAACATACCAGACTCAGCTGGGGTGAGGTGTACAACATACACCCCTAGACTCAGCTGTGTGGGGGTGAGGTGCACAACATACCCCCAGACTCAGCTGTGTGGGGGTGAGGTGTACAACATACCCCCAGACTCAGCTGTGTGGGGGGAGGTGTACAACATACCCCCAGACCTGCAGTGGGGTGAGGCACAACATACACCCCAGACTCAGCTGTGTGGGGTGAGGGACAACATACCCCCAGACTCAGCTGTGTGGGGTGAGGTGCACAAACATACCCCTAGACTCAGCTGTGTGGGGTGAGGTACAACATACCCCTAGACTAGCTGTGGGTGAGGTGTACAACATACCCTAGACTCAGCGTGGGGTGAGGTGTACAACATACCCCCTAGACTCAGCTGTGGGGTGAGGTGGTACAACATACACCCCTAGACTCAAAGGTGGTGGGGTGAGGTGCACAACATACCCCCAGACCTCAGCTGTGTGGGGTGAGGTGTACAACATACCCCTAGACTCAGCTGTGTGGGGTGAGGTGCACAACATACCTGCAGACTCAGCTGTGTGGAGGTGTACAATACACCCCCAGACTCAGCTGTGTGGGGTGAGGTGTACAACATACCCCTAGACTAGCTGTGGGGTGAGGTGTACAACACACCCCCAGACTCAGCTGTGTGAGGTGCACAACACACCAGACTCAGCTGTGTGTGGGGAGGTGCAAACATACCCTAGACTCAGCTGTGTGGGGTGAGGTGTACAACATACCCCCAGACTCAGCTGTGTGGGGTGAGTGTACAACATACACCCCTAGACTCAGCTGTGTGGGGTGAGGTACAACATACCCTAGACTCAGCTGTGTGTGAGGTGTACAACACACCCCTAGACTCAGCGTGGGGTGAGGGCAACATGCACACCCCTAGACTCAGCTGTGTGGGGTGAGGTGCAACACACCCAGACTCAGCTGGGGGGAGGTGACAACATACCCCAGACTCAGCTGTGTGGGGTGAGGTGTACAACATACCCCAGACCAGCTGTGTGGGTGAGGTACAACATACACCCCAGACTCAGCTGTGTGGGGTGAGGTGCAACATACCCGTAGACTCAGCTGTGTGGGGTGAGGTACAACATACCCCCAGACTCAGCTGTGTGTGAGGTGTACAACATACCCCTAGACTCAGCTGTGTGTAAGAGGACAACATACCCCCAGACTCAGGTGTGGGGTGAGGTGTACAACATACCCTAGACTCAGCTGGTGTGTGAGGTGCAACATACCCCAGACTCAGCTGTGTGGGGTGAGGTACAACATACCCCAGACTCAGCTGTGTGGGGTGAGGTGTACAACATACCCCAGACTCAGCTGGGGGGTGAGGTGTACAACATACCCCAGACTCAGCTGTGTGGGGAGGTGTACAACATACCCCCCAGACTCAGCTGTGTGGGGTGAGGTGTCTAACATACCCGTAGACTAGCCAGGTGGGGAGGTACAACATACCCCTAGACTCAGCTGTGTGGGGTGAGGTGTACAACATACCCCTAGACTCAGCTGTGTGTGGGTGAGGTGTACAACATACACCCCTAGACTCAGCTGTGTGGGGTGAGGTGTACAACATACCCGTAGACTCAGCTGTGTGGGGTGAGGTGTACAACATCCCTAGACTCAGCTGTGTGGGGTGAGGTGTGCCCTGAACTCAAATGGCATGAGTGAGATGTACCTTGTGAACTCAGCTGTGTGGGGTGAGGTGGCGACATACTCCCTAGACTCAGCTGTGTGGGGTGAGGTGTCAGCATACCCTAGACGCTGTGTGTGTGGGGGTGAGGTGTACAACATACCCTAGACTCAGCTGTGTGGGGTGAGGTGTACAACATCCCTAGACTCAGCTGTGTGGGGTGGTGTACAACTACACCCTAGACTCAGCTGTGTGGGGTGAGGTGCAACATCCCCCAGACCTCAGCTGTGGGGTGGGGGTCCTCAGACTCAGCTGTGTGGGGTGAGGTGTACAACATACCCCGTAGACTCAGCTGTGTGGGGTAGTGTACAACATACCCCTAGACTCAGCTGTGTGGGGGTGAGGTGTACAACATACCCTAGACTCAGCTGTGTGGGGAAGGTGTACAACATACCCCTAGACTCAGCTGTGTGGGGGAGGTGTACAACATGCACCCCAGCATGTGGGGTGAGGTGCAACATACCCTAGACTCAGCTGTGTGGGGTGAGGTGTACAACATACCCCTAGACTCAGCACAGAGGGTGGTGTACAACCTTACCCCTAGACTCAACGTGTGGGGTGAGGTGTACAACATACCCCTAGACTCAGCTGTGTGGGGTGAGGTGTACAACATACCCCCAGACTCAGCTGTGTGGGGTGAGGTGTACAACACCCCTAGACTCAGCTGTGTGGGGTGGGGTGTACAACATCCCTAGACTCAGCTGTGTGGGGTGGTGTACAACATCCCCCAGACTCAGCTGTGTGGGGTGAGGTGTACAACACACTGAGCCTCAACTGTGTGGGGTGAGGTGTACAACATACCCTAGACTCAGCTGTGTGGGGTGAGGTGTACAACATACCCCTAGACTCCAGCTGTGTGGGGTGGGTGTACAACATACCCGTGACTCTCAGCTGTGTGGGGTGGGTACAACACCCTAGACTCCAGCTGTGTGGGGTGGAGTGTGCAACATACCCGTAGACTCAGCTGTGTGGGGTGAGGTGCACAACATACCCCAGACTCAGCTGTGTGGGGTGAGGTGTACAACATACCCGTGAACTCCAGCTGTGTGGGGTGAGGTGTACAATACCCTAGACTCAGCTGTGTGGGGTGGTGTACAACATACCCCAGACCTCAGCTGTGGGGTGAGGTGCACAACATACCCCTAGACTCAGCTGTGTGGGGTGAGGTGGCAACACACACCCTAGACTCAGCACTGTGTGGGTGAGGTGTACAACATACACCCTAGACTCAGCTGTGTGGGGTGAGGTGTACAACATACCCCTAGACTCAGCTGTGTGGGGTGAGGTGTACAACATCCCCTAGACTCAGCTGTGTGGGGTGAGGTGTACAACATACCCGTAGACTCAGCTGTGTGGGGTGGTGTACAACATACCCCTAGACTCAGCTGTGTGGGGTGAGGTGTACAACATACCCCTAGACTCAGCTGTGTGGGGTGAGGTACATACCCCTAGACTCCAGCTGTGTGGGAGTGAGGTGTACAACCCCTAGACTCAGTGTTTGGCGATAGAACTTTTAGGTGTACTTCTGTTCATTATAATGATGTTTTCGTGTCCTGGTCGACGTAAGATAGCAGAAATGTGTGTAAAAAACATATTCTCAAACGATTTTTGCTTTTGAGTTTGTCCCTTGAAATTCGTCCGTCTTACTTGTTGCGCCAAATACTTCATACAGTTTGACGAGATAATTCTTGGTGCCCTTATGTTGTATTGTACAGCTTATCTCTCCCCAATACCTTCCTATTGCTTCTAAGCATCATTTACCCCAAAAAACGGAACATCTCATTTATAAAATATACTGGTCTTAACATCTCACTATCCGACTTTCAATGTTCCTGTCGCACATTCTCTCATCTCCACATCTCCGCGAAATTGTTGGTGCAGAAATTCACCTTTTCATTCACACCCAACAATTTATCACAAATTTAATAATAATTTTTCATTCTAGGACACTGGCCCAGACCAGTTCTCCTCCACCACAACGTCACTATAACAGTATTTCATCCAATACTGTAGAAGACATTTACTATGCCATTATTATTACGATAATAATAATAATAATAATAATTGTATAGTATTAATATGATTACTAGCATCTTTTTGTTATTGTTTTCGGTATTATTATTATTATTATATATTATCGGCTTTCACCATAAAGTCAGTTGGTAGTCGTCACTTGCTCAACACATGCCCAGGGACCACACAGTTCATTACCCATCACCAATATCGACAATTCTCTGATACAAACACGAGAATCCACTTCATTTGGCTACACAGCTGAATCCTCGCGCGCAGTTGGCAACATACATTGACCGCGCATTTTGTCCCGATAAAACCCGTTATTTCAATTAGCACTAATAGTTGACCTTATCGATGTGATTGGAATTTAGAGATGGAGAGATAGGAGAGAGAAAAAACGAGATATAATTAATGATAAAGCTATATGCTGAATGATATATGTAGAAAAGGAACCAAAAATTAATTCTTCCATATAGCCAGATGTTGCTTCGTGTTGTTTGGGTAATATAATAAAATATAAACACGTAAATGATATACAGATTAGATAATTATGTCTCCCTTCTAATGTTACTGTAAGATTCATTAGTAAGATTATATAGTTTAAATACAAAAATGATATATAAAACAAAGTTATTAGTTAACATCTATTTTCCTCTCTCTTCTCTCTCCTCCTTTCAACTATGCAAAATTCCAGATTCATTTGCATAAATTAGTAAATCTTAAATTTCTCCGAGTTTTCAGCACCAAGAAGTTATACCCCGTACATTACAGAGTGCTTAGGAGGCAAAGATCCTAAATTGATGATTGATAAGACAGTGGTAATGATGGTGATGATAATACAGTAGTATAGTGAAAGTGGATGTAAACAACACCCTGGGTGTAAACAATAAATACAACCTTTTACATCCTTCATCATCCACCTTCTCCTTCTTCTATTTACTTATCTCGCCTTTACTCTTCCTCAACTTCCTCCACCTGCATTATTCACTTTATTCCTTCTTCCTTCATTTCTCTATCTTGCTTTCTATTCACCTCATCAAACCATAGCAACTAGTGATCACAAGAAAGAAAGAAGGAGGAGGAGAAGGAGGAGGAGGAAAAAAAAAAAAAAAAAAAAAAAAAGAGGGAAGGAGGGAAGGAGGGGAAGGAAGAGGGAAAGAGGGTAAATCGTCCCGGCCAGACTTGAATTATTTAGTAAACACAGGAATTCGTCAAGAAATTTTGAAGGAAAAAATACGTAAAAATGTAAACATAGTGAAGAAGTAAAGGATAGGAAAACAAATGTCGAGTTGTGTGATGACCATTAAACATCCCAGTTTATTTCACACTGATCATTAAACACTGACTTAACTTAACCTAACAGACAGACACAGACAGTAAAACAGACAGAGAGAGGAATAGCATTTGACAGTGTATATAATTAAATCCTAAAGGTGAGACGTGGAAAAAGTTAAACACGACCAAATTGATTATTAAATGTATACACCACAATCTCTTTACCCTTCAAAACCAAATTTAGGTCATAATTGAGTCTTCTGCAAAAGCTCCCAAGAAGAATATATTTGATTGAGAGTTGGCAGGACATGGCGACTTTATAACATGAGGAATAAGTCAGCTGTTCACTCACGTATAATGAGCTGAATTTTACCTCCTGTTAAAACAATATACTGTTGTCTGCTTGATGCTCTCTCTTGGATCACTCGGTGCCTTACATTCCCTGCGTTGTTTCGTAGACTCCACGCACTGGGGTCCGTCGCGCGGTGGTGGTTCTTTCCCCCTATGACTTAAGTACGCCGATTGGTTAACATCACATGAAATATATGAAACCCGACCCGTGAGCCGTTACCAAGAAGCGGAGTATATACTGAAGTAGTGATGATGTTTTGTTAATTAATATAAGCACCAGGACACTGCCTCAAGACGTTTTCTTTAATCAAAGAGTAAATATAGTGTGTATCATTACGCTAAGTTACCACGGCGAAACATGGGTAATTTTAGCGCTATTTCACGAAAAGTTTATCATGTGTGCCTTGTCAGTTTAATAACCTACTAAGTATGGTGTAAATCCGTAAACCCGTTCTCGAGATATTTATTGAATACATATACAAACACAGACAGACAGACAACAGACACATAACTTCAACTAGGTGATTTACAATTATTATTACAGCGAAATCACCTCGTTATCATCACTGAAAAGAAATGATGGTTCATGAATTTGAGGGCGAGTTCTCATAAGCTGCATGTGTGTTTGTGTGTGTGTGTGTACGTGAGGGAGGTTGAGAAGGCAGAACTTGCACAAAAATGGAACATTATACACTCAAAGTATAAAGGTAAAGACTGAGAGAACTAGAGAAAAGGAAAAGAAGGAAATAAAGGGGGAAGAGATAATCATACTAACATCTTACTTACGCAACAATTGTTAAGAAGCCAAGACAACATCTACAAGTACTTCTAAAATCCAATTTCACAAAGAGTTTTTGATATGTGAAAGTTGCTACACGATCCACCATTTCAGTCTATTTATTGAGGATGATTGTAAAGTAAATAATATAGCAGGAGAGGTATTTACGGAGCTATATTTTTTCTTATATATTGGAAACTAAAAGATGATGGAAATCGGAGCTATAATTTGAAAGGATTTATAACATCTTTCTTTAGGTTTGATGAGATCAAACACCTTTCCATAAAGCGAGGAAAGCTGTAGTGTGAACAGATAGAATATTTCAGGACAAGGGGATAATCTCGGCTGGGCCTCAAGTCTATTAGATTTAAAACATCCAGAGGCATATTACCTCATATGTTTTCATTCTCAGAGCTGAAATCCCAAACCTCTTCAGATCCAAACAAGGAATCATTCCCAATCCTCCCGACAGGGGTTGATTTGAAGCAAGAGTTGAAAGAATATATTGGCCTTCCATTTGGTATCTGAGGCCACTAAACCATCCTGTGTCTTTAGGAGAAGGCTCCAGATGAATGGTTACGAAGCTGGCTAACTGCATAAGAATGGACCAGAAGGTTTTATATTGTTTTGAATGATCGTGTTAACGGGTAAGTAATTGCTGGAGCTAACCTTTCTGAGGATGTGTATAATTTATAAACCTTTTCCTCGATATTTACAAACCCTGAAATTGATCGATTAAAAACATGGAGTTGAGGCCTTTTCGGATGTCATTAATCAGAAAAAAAAGACACAGGAAGAGACAAAATCCCATTAATCTGTCTCGATGTTCATGTCACAGTGAGATAAGGGAAGAGTCACAGAGACGATGCAATGGAATCCTAAAGAGGTAATAGAGTCTGAGATCAAAAGTATTAATAAAAATAGTTAATGGAGACATTCCGGGGTGACCGCGTCCAACAACAGAGGGCCATGTGGACGTCAACAATAGAGGCAAGAGAAAACACAGGAGGCCATGTGGACGTCCAACAATAGAGGGGCCACGTGGACGTCCAACAATAGAGAAGCCGTGGACGTCCAATACAGAGGCCAGTGGACGTCCAACAATAGAGGGGGGCCAGTGGACGTCCAACAATAGAGGCCACGTGGACGTCCAACAAGAGGGGGCCATGTGGACGTCCAACAACAGGGGGGCCATGTGGACGTCCTGGCAGTTGTATAAGATTAAGTGAGGTGACAAATCCTCCACATCAACTTGGTCAGTGAGAGCAAAGCAAGTGAACCACACTGTTTCACATGGATGTTAAAATCACCCGATATTATGAGTCTGGCTGCGAGATGACGTTGACTGTGGAGTAATTTTATCAGTAAGCGTTAAGTAGACAGGGCACAGAAGTATTTGACAACACTGGTAGAATAGAATTTGTAAAAACCGAAGTCGGGGTGAGGAGAGAGGAGTTAGACATTATGTGAACGAAATTTCAAACTTTGTTATATGTCCACAGAGGCCACCAAAACTTGAGATTGTTACCAGGAAAGTGAAGGAGATGGCAGGGAGGGGAGGATAATTAAGATTGTGTGGGGAACAAGAAATCAAATTTGGCCGAATAAGTAGAAGTGAAAGGATCAAGATGAGCTGCAGCCGATATTATCATAATTAGTTGTCAATTTTTTTAATATTTTAGAAGCATTTACTTTTATCTGAAGGACAGTACTGAGGAAGAAGATTCACTACCACGAGTCGATGATGAGAGGGCACCAGTCACAGTTAACCTAAGGTGATACTATGATTAATCTCAAGGATACATTTGGCTTTTCTGACATATTTAGGATTATATTGAAGAATACAACAGTTGGCGATGTATGAAGTGAATATCTGATGAGTGTAGTGAAGGAGAGGGAATATCCCCGGTAACATATTGCAACTGAGACAGAATGAATAACCCAGGAATGTCAGTGTGAACATCAGTCAAAGCTGGATAAGACTAAGGTCAAGGGTCATTCAGTCAACTTTAAACGATGTTATGTCAAGTCACAACTCTCCACTATATAACCAGGCATCATATAACTCACACCTCTCCACTATATAACCCACTACTCTCCACTATATAACCTGGTCATATATAACCACAACTCTCCACTCATATAACTCACAACTCTCCACTATATAACTCACAACTCTCCACTATATAACTCACAACTCTCCACTATATAAACCCACAACTCTCCACTATATAACTCACAACCACTATATAACTCACAACTCTCCACTATAACTCACAACTCTCCACTATATAACTCACAATCCTCCACTATATAACTCACAACTCTCCACTATATAACTCACAACTCTCCACTATATAACTCACAACCTCCACTATAACTCACAACTCACCATATAACCTCACAACTCTCCACTATATAACTCACAACTCTATTATATCATACACCTGTGGTTCCTCCTCACCCTCGTTACTATGCATTATTTATAATGTAAAAATCGTTTATTGGGGAGCCGTCTCACCTGCCAACAGAAGCAACTCTCCTCCTTTACTAACACAAACCTAACGTAACATATCCATAGCTGCCAGACTGTACTGCACTGTACTGTACTGTACTGTGCCTGTAGTCATCACCTTTTACCCAATATTGACCAAGGAAACTGGCTAATGACTCCACCAACCACATCCTACTTCGTGTTGCATTTTAATTTAGGTGTTATATTTTTTTTTTATAGTGATGCTGATAAGAACAGTGACTCTCATAATTATGTGATAATTGCTGTTGTCACCATAAGATAGAAATAACACTTCCTCACAATAGTACTTCTTCACCATAGCAATTCCTTGGTATATTATCATTCTGTAAACCCTTAATCTACAAAGGGTATATAACATCAGTACAACTACAGCCCAGCAATACGTAACTGAACGAAGCATACTGA
>NW_024715478.1:0-7870 GCF_018991925.1 Homarus americanus
AGGACACTAAAAGAATCCTAGACTCTGCTATATTTCACACAAAGCCTGTTCAACGAGCTTTTGGCGCCGTGAACCTCTAATGGGGACCACCCGTGCCGCTTAGGTGATCAGAGCAACGATTTACCAAATGCGGCTTCGAAAAACGAGGATCCATATATATTTCATTAGCCCAATAAAGCACGCGGACTTCTACATATAATCAACACCTCACCCCACCAGGATTTGAACCCACGGTCTTATAATTGTGACCGGGGGACGCTACCTCTGGGCCACCAGGAAACTAAAAGCATTCCTATACTCTGCTATATTTCACACAAAGCCTGTTCAACGAGCTTATGGCGCCGTGAACCTCTAATGGGGACCACCCGTGCCGCTTAGGTGATCAGAGCAACGTTTTACCAAATGCGGCTTCGACAAAAGAGGATCCATATATATTTCATTAGCCCAATAAAGCACGCGGACTTCTACATATAATCAACACCTCACCCCACCAGGATTTGAACCCACGGTCTTATAATTGTGACCGGGGGACGCTACCTCTGGGCCACCAGGAAACTAAAAGCATTCCTAGACTCTGCTATATTTCACACAAAGCCTGTTCAACGAGCTTATGGCGCCGTGAACCTCTAATGGGGACCACGCACGCCGCTTAGGTGATACAAGCAACGTTTTACCAAATGCGGCTTCGAAACATGAGGATCCATATATATTTCATTAGCCCAATAAAGCACGCGGACTTCTTCATATAATCAACACCTCACCCCACCAGGATTCGAACCCACAATCTTCTAATTGTGACCGGGGAACGCTACTTCTGGCCCACCAGGACACTAAAAGCATTCCAAGACTCTGCTATATTTCACACAAAGCCTGTTCAACGAGCTTATGGCGCCGTGAACCTCTAATGGGGACCCCCCGTGCCGCTTACGTGATCAGAGCAACGTTTTCCCAAATGTGGCTTCGAAACCCGAGGATCCATATATATTTCATTAGACCATTAAAGCACGCGGACTTCTACATATAATTAACACCTCACCCCACCAGGATTTGAACCCACGATCTTATAATTGTGACCGGGGAACGCTACCGCTGGGCCACCAGGACAATAAAAGCAGTCCTAGACTCTGCTATATTTCACACAAAGCATGTTCAACGAGCTTATGGCGCCGTGAACCTCTAATGGGGACCAACCCTTGCCGCTTAGGTGATCAGAGCAACATTTTACCAAATCCGGCTTGGAAACACGAGGATCCATTTATATTTCATTAGCCCAATAAATCACTCGGACTTCTACATATAATCAACACCTCACCCTACCAGGATTCAAACCCACGATCTTATAATTGTGACCGGGGTATGCTACCTCTGGGCCACCAGGACAATAAAAGCAGCCCAAGACTCTACTATATTTCACACAAAGCCTGTTCAACGACCTTATGGCGCCATGAACCTCTAATGGGGACCACCCGTGCCGCTTAGGTGATCAGGGCAACGTTTTACCAAATCTGGCTTCGAAACACGAGATCCATATATATTTCAAAGCCCAATAAAGCACGCGGACTTTTACATATAATCAAAACCTCACCCCAACAGGATTCGAACCCACGATCTTCTAATTGTGACCGGGGAACGCTACCTCTGGGCCACCAGGACACTAAAAGCATTCCTAGACTCTGCTATATTTCACACAAAGCCTGTTCAACTTGCTTATGGCACCGTGAACCTCTAATGGGGACCACCTGTGCCGCTTAGGTGATCAGAGCAACGTTTTACCAAATGCGGCTTCGAAACAAGGAGGATCCATAAATATTTCATTAGCCCAATAAAGCACGTGGACTTCTACATATAATCAACACCTCACCCCACCAGGATTTGAACCCACGATCTTATAATTGTGACCGGTGAACGCTACCTCTGGGCCACCAGGACAATAGAAGCAGTCCTAGACTCTGGTATATTTCACACAAAGCCTGTTCAACGAGCTTATGGCGCCGTGAACCTCTAATGGGGACCACCCATGCCGCTTAGGTGATCAGAGCAACGTTTTACCAAATCCGGCTTCGAAACACGAGGATCCATATATATTTCATTAGCCCAATAAAGCACGCGGACTTCTACATATAATCAACACCTCACCCCACCAGGATTCAGACCCACGATCTTATAATTGTGACCGGGGTATGCTACATCTGGGCCACCAGGACAATAAAAGCAGTCCTAGACTCTACTATATTTCACACAAAGCCTGTTCAACGACCTTATGTCGCCGTGAACCTCTAATGGGGACCACCCGTGCCGGTTAGGTGATCAGAGCAACGTTTTACCAAATGGGGCTTCAAAACACGAGGGTCCATAAATATTTCATTAGCCCAATAAAGCACGCGGACTTCTACATATAATCAACACCTCACCCCACCAGGATTCAGACCCACGATCTTATAATTGTGACCGGGGTATGCTACATCTGGGCCACCAGGACAATAAAAGCAGTCCTAGACTCTACTATATTTCACACAAAGCCTGTTCAACGACCTTATGTCGCCGTGAACCTCTAATGGGGACCACCCATGCAGCAAGTGATCAGAGCAACGTTTACCAAATCCGGCTTCCGAAACACGAGATCATATATTTCATTAGCCCAATAAAGCAGCGGACTTCTACATATAATCAACACCTCACCCCACCAGGATTCAAACCCACGATCTTATAATTGTGACCGGGGTATGCTACCTCTGGGCCACCAGGACAATAAAAGCAGTCCTAGACTCTACTATATTTCACACAAAGACAGTTCAACGACCTTATGGCGCCCTGAACCTCTAATGGGGACCACCCATGCCGCTTACGTGATCAGAGCAACGTTTTACCAAATGCGGCTTCGAAACACGAGGATCCATATATATTTCATTAGCCCAATAAAGCACGCGGACTTCTTCATATTATCAACACCTCACCCCACCAGGATTTGAACCAACGATCTTCTAATTGTGACCGGGGAACGCTACCTCTGGGCCACCAGGACACTAAAAGAATCCGAGACTCTGCTATATTTCACACAAAGCCTGTTCAACGAGCTTTTGGTGCCGTGAACCTCTAATGGGGACCACCCGTGCCGCTTAGGTGATCAGAGCAACGATTTACCAAATGCGGCTTCGAAAAACGAGGATCCATATATATTTCATTAGCCCAATAAAGCACGCGGACTTCTACATATAATCAACACCTCACCCCACCAGGATTTGAACCCACGGTCTTATAATTGTGACCGGGGGACGCTACCTCTGGGCCACCAGGAAACTAAAAGCATTCCTATACTCTGCTATATTTCACACAAAGCCTGTTCAACGAGCTTATGGCGCCGTGAACCTCTAATGGGGACCACCCGTGCCGCTTAGGTGATCAGAGCAACGTTTTACCAAATGCGGCTTCGAAAAACGAGGATCCATATATATTTCATTAGCCCAATAAAGCACGCGGACTTCTACATATAATCAACACCTCACCCCACCAGGATTTGAACCCACGGTCTTATAATTGTGACCGGGGGACGCTACCTCTGGGCCACCAGGAAACTAAAAGCATTCCTAGACTCTGCTATATTTCACACAAAGCCTGTTCAACGAGCTTATGGCGCTGTGAACCTCTAATGGGGACCACGCACGCCGCTTAGGTGATCAGTGCAACGTTTTACCAAATGCGGCTTCGAAACACGAGGATCCATATATATTTCATTAGCCCAATAACGTATGCGCACTTCTTCATATAATCAACAACACACCCCACCAGGATTCGAAGCCAAGATCTTCTAATTGTGACCGGGAAACGCTACCTCTGGGCCACCAGTACACTAAGAGCAGTCCTAGACTCTGCTATATTACACACAAAGCCTGTTCAACGAGCTTATGGCGCCATGAACCTCTAATGGGGACCACCCGTGCCGCTTAGGTGATCAGACCAACGTTTTATCAAATGCGGCTTCGAAACAAGAAGGATCCATATATATTTCATTAGCCCAATAAAGCACGCGGACTTCTACATATAATCAACACCTCACCCCACCAGGGTTCAAACCCACGATCTTATAATTGTGACCGGGGTATGGTACCTCTGGGCCACTACAACAATAAAAGCAGTTTTAGACTCTACTATATTTCACACAAAGCCTGTTCAACGACCTTATAGCGCCATGAACCTTTAATGGGGACCACACGTGCCGCTTAGGCGATCGGAGCAACGTTTTACCAAATCCGGCTTCGAAACACGAGGATCCATATATATTTCATTAGCCCAATAAAGCACGCTTACTTCTACATATAATCAACACCTCACCCCACCAGGATTTGAACCCATGATCTTATAATTGTGACCGGGGAACGCTACCTCTGGGCCACCAGGAAAATAAAAGCAGTGCTAGACTCTACTATATTTCACACAAAGCCTGTTCAACCAGCTTATGGCGCCGTGAACCTCTAATGGGGACCACCCGTGCCGCTTAGGTGATCAGAGCAACGTTTTACCAAATGTGGCTTCGAAACCCGAGGATCCATATATATTTCATTAGACCATTAAAGCACGCGGACTTCTCCATATAATCAACACCTCACCCCACCAGGATTTGAACCCACGATATTATAATTGTGACCGGGAAACGCTACCGCTGGGCCACCAGGACAATAAGAGCAGTCCTAGACTCTGCTATATTTCACACAAAGCCTGTTCAACGAGCTTATGGCGCCGTGAACCTCTAATGGGGACCAACCCTTGCCGCTTAGGTGATCAGAGCAACATTTTACCAAATCCGGCTTGGAAACACCAGGATCCATATATATTTCATTAGCCCAATAAATCACTCGGACTTCTACATATAATCAACACCTCACCCTACCAGGATTCAAACCCACGATCTTATAATTGTGACCGGGGTATGCTACCTCTGGGCCACCAGGACAATAAAAGCAGTCCAAGACTCTACTATATTTCACACAATGCCTGTTCAACGACCTTATGGCGCCATGAACCTCTAATGGGGACCACCCGTGCCGCTTAGGTGATCAGGGCAACGTTTTACCAAATCGGCTTCGAAACACGAGGATCCATATATATTTCATTAGCCCAGCAACGTATCGCGCTTCTTCAGCATAATCAACAACACCCCACCGGTTCGAACCCAAGATCTTCTAATTGTGACCGGGAAGCGCTACCTCTGGGCCACCAGGTTTTCAAAAGCATTCTAGACTCTGCTATATTTCACTGAAGCCTGTTCAACTTGTATGGCGCCGTAAACCACTATAGGGGACCACCCGTGCCGCATAGGTGATCAGAGCAACGGTTTACCAAATGCGGCTTCGAAATACGAGGATCCATATATATTTCATTAGCCCAATAACGCACGCGGACTTCTACATATAATCAACACCTCACCCCACCAGGATTTAAACCCACGATCTTATAATTGTGACCGGGGAACGCTATCTCTGGGCCACCAGGATAATAAAAGCAGTCCTAGACTCTGCTATATTTCACACAAAGCCTGTTCAACGAGCTTTTGGCGCCGTGAACCTCTAATGGTGACCACCCGTGCCGCTTAATTGATCAGAGCAACGTTTTACCAAATCCGGCTGAAACACGAGGATCCGCTATATATATTTCATTGGCCCAATAAAGCACATGGGACTTCTTCATATAATCAACACCTCACCTGGGATTGACCCAAGACTTCTAATTGTGACCGGGGCTTCCTTCCTCTGGGCCTGGGACACTAAAAGCACATTCCCTAGACTCTGCTATATTTCACACAAAGCCTGTTCAGCAGGCTTTTGGCGCCCGTGAACCTCTAATGGGGACCACCCGTGCCGCTTAGGTGATCAGAGCAACGTTTTACCAAATGTGGCTTCGAATCCCGAGGATCCACATATATTTCATTAGACCATTAAAGCACGCGGACTTCTACATATAATCAACACCTCACCCCACCAGGATTTGAACCCACGGTCTTATAATTGTGACCGGGGGACGCTACCTCTGGGCCACCAGGAAACTAAAAGCATTCCTAGACTCTGCTATATTTCACACAAAGCCTGTTCAACGAGCTTATGGCGCTGTGAACCTCTAATGGGGACCACGCATGCCGCTTAGGTGATCAGAGCAACGTTTTACCAAATGCGGCTTCGAAACACGAGGATCCATATATATTTCATTAGCCCAATAACGTATGCGCACTTCTTCATATAATCAACAACACACCCCACCAGGATTCGAACCCAAGATCTTCTAATTGTGACCGGGAAGCGCTACCTCTGGGCCACCAGTACACTAAGAGCAGTCCTAGACTCTGCTATATTACACACAAAGCCTGTTCAACGAGCTTATGGCGCTTATGGCGCTTAGGTGATCAGACCAACGTTTTACCAAATGCGGCTTCGAAAAAAGAAGGATCCATATATATTTCATTAGCCCAATAAAGCACGCGGACTTCTACATATAATCAACACCTCACCCCACCAGGGTTCAAACCCACGATCTTATAATTGTGACCGGGGTATGGTACCTCTGGGCCACTACGACAATAAAAGCAGTTTTAGACTCTACTATATTTCACACAAAGCCTGTTCAACGACCTTATAGCGCCATGAACCTTTAATGGGGACCACACGTGCCGCTTAGGTGATCGGAGCAACGTTTTACCAAATCCGGCTTCAAAACACGAGGATCCATATATATTTCATTAGCCCAATAAAGCACGCTTACTTCTACATATAATCAAGACCTCACCCCACCAGGATTTGAACCCACGATCTTATAATTGTGACCGGGGAACGCTACCTCTGGGCCACCAGGACAATAAAAGCAGTGCTAGACTCTACTATATTTCACACAAAGCCTGTTCAACGAGCTTATGGCGCCGTGAACCTCTAATGGTGACCACCAGTGCCGCTTAGGTGATCAGAGCAACGTTTTACCAAATCCGGTTTCGAAACACGAGGATCCATATATATTTCATTAGCCCAATAAAGAACAGGACTTTTACATATAATCAACACCTCACCCCTACCAGGATTTGAACCACGATTTTTATAATTGTGACCGGAAACATACCTCTGGCCCACCAGGAGACATAGCATTCTAGACTCTGCTTATATATTTCACACAAAGCCTGTTCAACGAGCTTATGGCGCTGTGAACCTCTAATGAGACCACCCTTGCGCTTAGGTAATCAAACAACATTTACCAAATGCAGCTTGAAACAGAGGATCATATATATTTCATTAGCCCAATAAAAGCCGCAGCGGACTTCTTCGCCCATAATCAACACCTCACCCTCAGGATTCAGACACGATCTTCTAATTGTGACCGGGGAACGCTACCTCTGGGCCACCAGGACACTAAAAGCATTCCTAGACTCTGCTATATTTCACACAAAGCCTGTTCAACTTGCTTATGGCACCGTGAACCTCTAATGGGGACCACCCGTGCCGCTTAGGTGATCAGAGCAACGTTCTACCAAATGCGGCTTTGAAACAAGGAGGATCCATAAATATTTCATTAGCCCAATAAAGCACGTGGACTTCTACATATAATCAACACCTCACCCCACCAGGATTTGAACCCACGATCTTATAATTGTGACCGGTGAACGCTACCTCTGGGCCACCAGGACACTAAAAGCAGTCCTAGACTCTGTTATATTTCACACAAAGCCTGTTCAATGAGCTTATGGCGCCGTGAACCTCAAAAGGGGACCACCCGTGCCGCTTAGGTGATCAGAGCAACGTTTTACCAAATCCGGCTATGAAAAACGAGGATCCATATATATTTCTTTAGCCCAATAAAGCACGCGGACTTCTACATAAAATCAACACCTCACCCCACC
>NW_024715479.1:0-15758 GCF_018991925.1 Homarus americanus
TCCCTCACCCCTCTGGCAGTTAACACACTCTGGTCCCACAACCCTCTGGCAGGTAACACACTCTGGTCCCGCACCCCTCTGGTAGGTAACACACTCTGGTACCACAACCCTCTGGCAGGTAGCACACTCTGGTCCCACAACGCTCTGGCAGGTAACACACTCTGGTCCCGCACCCCTCTGGTAGGTAACACACTCTGGTCCCACAACCCTCTGGCAGGTAGCACACTCTGGTCCCACAACCCTCTGGCAGGTAACACACTCTCGTCCCGCACCCTCTTGGTAGGTAACACACTCTGGTCCCACAACGCTCTGGCAGGTAACACACTCTGGTCCCGCACCCCTCTGGTAGGTAACACACTCTGGTCCCGCACCCCTCTGGTAGGTAACACACTCTGGTCCCGCACCCCTCTGGTAGGTAAATACACCTAAAAGCTACAACGCTCTGGCAGGTAACACACTCTGGTCCCACAACCCTCTGGCAGGTAGCACACTCTGGTCCCACAACGCTCTGGTAGGTAACACACTCTGGTCCCGCACCCCTCTGGTAGGTAACACACTCTGGTCCCACAACCCTCTGGCAGGTAACACACACTGGTCCCACAACCCTCTGGCAGGTAACACACTTGGTCCCATAATGCCTGGCAGGTAACACACTCTGTCCCACACCCCTCTGGTAGGTAACACCACAACCCTCTGGCAGGTAACACACAACCCTCTGGTCAGACAACCCTCTGGCAGGTAACACACTCTGGTCCCACAACCCTCTGGCAGGTAACACACTCTGGTCCCACAACCCTCTGGCAGGTAACACACACTGGTCCCACACCCTCTGGTAGGTAAAAAAAAAAATAACACTTAGTTAATATTTGTTAATGTTAGGTTAAGTTAGTTTAAGTTTTCTATTTCACAATTCATTAATACCTAATATGATGAAGTACATGATCACCGATGGCCAGTAGAAGCTTAAAATAATACATAGAAGTTATCGATATTAGGCAATTATCCCTGTTTAGTTTAAGCTTTTACAAATCATCAATCGTTTTTGTCAAATAGAGATAACTTTTTGGTTTTATTATTACAACTTAATATTAATTCGTATATTGTAAGATTTTGTTTATTTCTTTTCAGCCCTTGCTTACTGCCATATGATGTTTAATTTATACTTTAAATAGGTTAGGTTAGGTTTGGTCAGGTCAGGTTACATTTTGTATGAAGGTATTCATTTATTTGTACATTTATGATCTACAGGATCGTTTATGGCCGGTGAAAAGTTTCCCAAAAAGAGAAATACCTAGAATTTATCACTAATCATCAATTATCCATATTTAGTGTAACATATAGTATATATTACGTGGAGTTCCGTTTATATTTGTTTGTTTTCATATTATTTTAGTCAATTATTTGTTGACATTTAGCTTACAATAAGTAAATATTATTAAAAACAACACTGAAAAACTCACAAGTGACTTTGTAACATATAATTAGGTCGAGATAATAATACAAATACCACGTGCTGGCCAAGCTCCGAAAGAGTTGTCCGGGGGTCTAGCTAACCTCTGGTCGGGACTTGACCAGCACGAAAAAAAAAATTATATTTTTTATTTTGGTGACCTGTGGTCAGCATGCTCGACTTTTAAGCGAGTCGACCCGAGTTCGATTCCCGAGCAGGCTAGGACTTTTTTTTTGTTTTTTTTGTTTCCCGGGGTAATGGTTCGCCAGTGCAGTTGGCGAGTTGTCCGGTCTTCTTGGATTATTCCTTGACACTAGGTCATGCAACTCGTTAACTTAGGGTGTGGTAGTTGTGTTGACTATAGCTTCTACACCTTAAACAAATTCACGCCTTGGGCCGGCCCATCCTCGTACACGAGGGGCAACCATTAATATTACTTGATTAAATGTTATAAGTATATACTGCAGTTAGTCTATAGTATAAAAGACAAAGAATATCAAAATATATATATTTAGTTCCAGGGTTTATTTAGTTATTTATTACTTGTACTTATTACTGGTATTTGTTTTCCTCTCATCTGTATAGTTTAAATCTTTACTGTTGTTTTGAGTAACTTTAGATTTAATTATTTTTCTCCTAAACTTACGTCTTTTACATTTTTTTCAGAATACATCATAATATCATATCACCCATGATGATTATCCTGTATGTAAAACGAAAAAAATAATAACACTTAGTTAATATTTGTTAATGTTAGGTTAAGTTAGTTTAAGTTTTCTATTTCACAATTCATTAATACCTAATATGATGACGTACATGATCTCCGATGGCCATTCAGAAGCTTAAAATAATACATAGAAGTTATCGATATTAGGCAATTATCCCTGTTTAGTTTAAGCTTTTACAAATCATCAATCGTTTTTGTCAAATAGAGATAACTTTTTGGTTTTATTATTACAACTTAATATTAATTCGTATATTGTAAGATTTTGTATATTTCTTTTCAGCCCTTGCTTACTGCCATATGATGTTTAATTTATACTTTAAATAGGTTAGGTTAGGTTTGGTCAGGTCAGGTTACATTTTGTATGAAGATATTCATTTATTTGTACGTCCTCCTACACTCATTTTCGTCTCCTAACTTCGTCTAACAGTAACGTATAAAAGTTTCTGACCTGAAATGTATCCAAACTCCTTTAAGTTTGTCCCCGTGAAAGTTTCTAGCCACGAGGAATAAGCTTCAGAATATATCTTGTGGGGGTACTGGTGTAACATTAATCGGGCACTTTTTTTCTACGAGAGGCGTATAAATACTTCTGATCAGGGAAGTTATTATCAAATTTCACAGGCTTAGCGAAGTAGAAGTTTATGTACTGAAGAACTTTTGAACTTGTCAGGACGCAAGAGAGGGAGGTATGTGTGTGTGAGTGTGACTGTAATTTTCCTGTATGTATTTACGCATGTGCACTCATGTATATTTGAACACATGAGATTATGTAGTGTTACTCTATACACTCGGGCAATAACATCATCCAGTAAGAGCCTTCACTAAGACTCACTGTATGATAGACTTTGATCCACACACTGTATCAGCAAATGTATTTATATGTT
This sequence comes from Homarus americanus, assembly GCF_018991925.1. Taxonomy (NCBI): domain Eukaryota; kingdom Metazoa; phylum Arthropoda; class Malacostraca; order Decapoda; family Nephropidae; genus Homarus; species Homarus americanus. Next base: position 3,062 of record NW_024715479.1, read on the forward strand.
GATCCTGGACGGCTACGAGCCACCAGCGACCCTAAATCATATGGCCATTAAAGGTGTAATTTGTACACAGTAAACAGTCTAGTAAAGTTATTTGAATGGACACCAAGTTTACCGTAATCATTTGTTTGAAACCCATTGAGTAGATCAGTGCACTTACATGCCTCTAGATGGAGTGTGTGTGTTATATGTGTTTAACCCCATGTACCAGTGTTGAGTTTAATGGATCACTGTTCCTGGAATGTATTTTGTTTTTACTGTAAAGCTGAAGTTTGTTTCCATACGATCAGATATTTTATTTCCTTATTCTTGATCATTCCTTTGCCAAATAAGTACATTGTGTCATCTACATAACTTGTGAAAGCTTCTGTAAACACGTTTTTTTTTATATATTTGCCTGGGATAGTATTAGCGCCAAGTTATTATTAATTTGTGTTGATCAGTACACTTTTAATATAAAAAATCCGCTGGTGCATTTATTATTTTCTTATGGCAAGAGTAAGGTACATATTTGTAACTTTGTGTATTATGTAGTTAACTATGTTTGAGGCATTAGTGCTTTACACCATGAAACTTAAGCTTTCAGAAATTAAAGAAAAAAATAAGACCTCCTTCCCTGCTGCCTTACACATACTGTGGCTCTAACTCTCCTGTCCGTTGTGATTTTCCACCCTGTCCGACCCTCCACTGTGTCAGCTGACGTGTTCAAACAAAAGAACGTCGGTTCCCGCAGTTACAGACATCAAAATCTAACCATCTATTATTCTTCATCACTTCAAACCTCATAGTTTTCAATTCAATTAGTTTCAATGATAAATTATAATTAAACCCTTTCTGCCAAGGAGTATAATTAAATTAAAAATATCGCAAAAGTTTCCAAACGAACACTGGCGCACAACCCTGGCGCCCACAACTTATAGCATCCACATCGATACCTTTTCCCGGGCTACCTACCTCTTCTCCCTAGCTTATATCCTCACCAGGCAGGAGTCCTCCTCTCCCTACTACACTAGGGTTGCCATATCTAAACATTAAAAAAAGAGGACGTTCCCGAAGACATCATGTGTTGCCGCCGCCTTCTCCCCCCCCTCCGCCTGCCACACACTTTGGCGCTATGTAACCTTGATGCAGCCGTGACCGTTTTATGCTCTGGAAAAGTACAACAAATCGTAAGCACTGGCTGTGGCACCAAGCGACAAACCCACAACAAAGACTAAAATCAAACACTGTCACTGCAGGTTAAAGACTGGCCAACCACCGGTCACCGTCATAGTTGTCGACACGTAAATAATATAGCGAAAGTGGCTAGATTATGGCTGAAAATTGCTAAAATGTCTTAAATGCAGGACAAGAAAAACAAATGCTACAGTGTAAAAAAAAGCCATAAAAAAATGGTATACTTTCAACATTTCATTTATGGCTGTAATAGCACTAAATACAAATTATTTTTTAATAATGCGCGTGGCTGAAGAACAAGGAAAAGCAGTACATGGCACTACAGGTTACCCCAAAAACTGCTAGCAGCTAAGTTGACAACACCGTACAGGCGTACACGTGACTTATCAGCTGACGAAAACTGAACAAGATCTCTACTGTTTCCACCTCCCCTCTCTCACAGTCTCTCTCTCTCTCTCGTCATTACAGTTTCATGTTTCTTTCCGTGGAGAAAATGATGGAACCTGAAATTCCGGACTTTTGAAGAATTTTAAAAATTCCTTCCGGATGAAGATTTCGAGACCTAAATGGAGGTCATGTCCGGGAAAATACGGACGTATGGCAACCCTATACTACACCATAACTTCATAACCCAGGTATGTAATGTATCCTCGCTGGCACCAGAATAGGAAGCCCATGTTATTCTCCGTTAACCTCACAACTTGCCCCAACTCTAGCAGTCAGTCTCAGTTAGGGTTGCCATATCTGAACATTCAAAAAAGAGGACGCTCCCGAAGACATCCCCCCCCCCCTGCCCGGCACACACAGGCTAATATACAACATACTGTACATGGTATAGAAATCTTAAAAAAAGATTACCTTTGCTTAAGGCTGAACATCTTCATTCCCTTAGCTGCAGTCTTCTTCCCCCACTGTGTGTGTGACTTTATGTGCCCATGCATACTTTTCTGTAGATCGGATTTTTCTCAGTATTGGCTGATTGCTCTTTAGAAAGGTATAGAAGTCACTGCAAGGTGTTTCTCGGAAATTGTACTGTACGGTCAGAATGCCTTTCATTGTTTCAACACTCAATTTCTTCCTTTCCTTTGTCCATTGACTTTGCATCAGTGAAAAAACTCTTTCTACATTTGCATTGTGAGATGATATAGCAAAGAAGAATTGTGCAATTCTTAGCAATTCTGAGTGGCATTCAATGTTCTTTGATTTTTCAAAGTGTCTGGTCCACTTTTTATGTGTTGGCAGATTACTAAATTCTTCATCACTCTTGTAATTTTCCACAAACTGCTTCAGGTTACTAACTTGGTCAAAACACTTCACATCATCAACTTCTACCCCCTTATCAATCAAATATTTGACAGCTAAGTTGACAACACCTACAGGCGTACAAGTGACTTATCAACTGACGAAAACTGAACGAGATCTCTACGGTTTCCACCTTCCTCCTCTCTCGCTCTCTCTCTCTCTCCCGTCATTACAGTTTCATGTTTTTTTCCGTGGAGAAAATGATGTTAGCTGAAATTCCGGACTTTTGAAAAATTTTAACAATTCCTTCCGGATGAAGATTTCGAAACCTAAATGGAGGACATGTCCGGGAAAATACGGACGTATGGCAACCCTAGTCTCAGTGCGGTTATTCGGGCGACCAGACCACACACATGCCGTCGGCCGCCCAGCACCTGCAGGGAGAGCTATAAGGGAGGGAGGCAGTGAAACTCACTCTCAGGACTGTACAACACCCCCGGGGAGAGAGGCAGAGTTTTGACCCTCACCCAGTAATTACAATTAACATGTATGCTCTAGAGAAACATTCTGTGTAGGACAGTGAGTGAGAGTTAGAATAAAGAACTATATTGTATTTTAATGATGGTGCTATATTGACGTTACCATTTGTTGAGCCTTAGGACAAAAAAAAAAAGATTTATTCTTACTAATCTTACGTAATTCAGTACAATGATTAGTAAATTAATAGTTGCCATTGAAATCACTGTACCGACATGTTTGATTGATTGATTGAAATAGACATGTCGTAATGGTCGCACAGTTAATTATTGGTATTTGGTAATTCTTAGGAACTTATGAGTATATGTCATAATAATTTTCAATGGGATCAAAATAAGGTTTCACAAATATTTTAATATTCAGGCGGTAGATATCTTTTAAGAGGTCTGGGGTTGAGAGGAGTGCATGGTGGTGGTCTCAGTGGGTCTGGGTATCACAAGTTGTACGTCTGTTTGGTCCGGAATTTTAATTTATAATCATGGTAATGTAAATCCATTGGTAGTTAGTACGTACAGTATATACCCATACTAGTTGGTAAATATTTCCGCTATTTTTTTTTTTAATAACACTAAGCCTCCAGCCATCCATTAACTTGAAAATAGTCATAGTTGTTTATACACGACCAAAAGAATATCCTATTTCAAGTTTAGCCACTCAAGTGCTACCTGGGCGGGCAAGTCCTTAGATGATTCATAAATGTTAAAATTGCGAAGGATCTTGATCTCAACTTTTAAAAATCTCGATCTCGGGAAAAAAATAGATTTCTTGCTCAAGTAAAGTATGAGGAGTCACCCAAGACCTTAGCCTAATTCTCTGGTAACACATAAGTAAACACACTAGAGCTATAGCCACAGTCAGGTAATAAAAATACTCTTTTTTGGGGTTACATATAATATAAAATTGATAACGATTAGGTAAAAAAATGTTACTCTCATATTTTAAGTAAATTTACTTTTTCTACTCCTTTAGGATCAAATATATGTAAACATTCAAAGCCCGGAATAGAGGCAACCAACTGTCACCTTGTCACTCTGAGATATCTGTTTTCAAATAGGGATTCAATTTTTGTTTTGTAAAGAAAAATACTTATACGTTATTTAGTATTTCCTGATGAGCCCTTTAGTTTTAGGTTACATTAAAACATATATAGAAAACAATTTGAGGATTATATTTGATATATTCTAATAGAACTTTATCTTTGTATATTAATCTTGGTAACACGTACAGATGTTTCATGGTAGTGATAATTTTAGTCTAAGTAAAATATCACGTGAAACAGCATCTATTAAGCGATTACTCCACATTACAGATTTATCTCTACACGGTCATTATTCCTTTATCAAACTGGTGTTTTATTATGGGTACGGGTTTACTCCACCCACTAGTTAACGAGGGCATAATAAGGTTAAAAACCTATAGAAGCTCGCCTGATGCTCAGTACATTCCGTGTTGTTGTAGCTAATGGTAATAATTTAACAAGATAAAGTCACTTGAGTCCGATGACCTGAATTAATCCAAATTTAAGTGTATTTCAAATGGGAAATAATATCAGGCATCCTTAACCATGGAAATTAGAAGCTGTTTTGATTAGTAGTCCAGACCAGGTGTGTCCGTCACTGATGGCCTTATAGGTGATGGGAGGTTCGCCCACATACACATCAGTCAAAATGAAACTCACTGCGTGTACCGGATAGTTCCTCTCCATAATGATTTTTTTTAAGTATGTGTTAGTAATCGCGAAGTTAGTCTCATCATGTATACTTCCCATCTGTATTATTTTAAACTGGTTTATAGCCTGTGTCGGTGTCTACACTATCACTCTACTTCTCTACCAGAGCTTCTCAACTGGGGAACCACAAAGTATTTTCTAGAGGGTCGACGGATTGAAAACATAGATGGTCTTGGAGATGCCACGCGTTATAAAACAATTACTAAATACTTCTTCTTAATAAAGTTGATACAATTCTGAGAGAGTATTTCACTTCCTCATTTACCGACTTATTAAATTACTGTATGGTTATAATGGAATCATTTTATTGATAAAGTATATATATTCTTCATTGCTCTGCTTATTGTTTTAGTATAAGAATAAATAAGTGACAAAGATATACAAGAGGAGTGAATTATTCATTATAAAATAGCTTTTACACATTAACCAATACTGTATATTAAGAGAAGTGAAGCTGTAATATATAAGCACCTTACAAACTTTATATAACAGAGACACCGTGACCTTACGGGGGGACTGACCATCAGGTTCTGCTGGTTCTGGGTACAGGTTCTGCTGGTTCTGGGTACAAGTCTGAACAAATTTTCCGATGTCTCTTTGTTTAAGTTAAATTTCCCCCAAAAAATAATAGTTTAACAAATCTCTTTTAACTTAAACAATCCAACATTTCAGGTTTAATTATAAATCAGATCATAATATCAGTGTTTACATATACACAAGAGTTGAGGCGTTTTCTTGTGTTGATGACAGCAGCACAATCTCGGGTGCCAGTGACGTCGGCCTATGGTAAATTCGGCCAAGTAACCTCGGCCCGCATCCAGTGGTAACCTCGGCCCACATCCAGTGATAACCTCGGCTCACATCCAGTGGTAACCTCGGCCCACATCCAGTGATAACCTCGGGTCACATCTAGTGGTAACCTCGGCCCACATCCAGTGGTAACCTCGGCCCACATCCAGTGGTGACCTCGGCCCACATCCAGTGATAACCTCGGGTCACATCTAGTGGTAACCTCGGCCCACATCCAGTGATAACCTCGGCCCACATCCAGTGATAACCTCGGCCCACATCCAGTGATAACCTCGGCTCACATCTAGTGGTAACCTCGGCCCACATCCAGTGGTAACCTCGGCCCACATCCAGTGATAACCTCGGCCCACATCCAGTGGTACCTCGGCCCACATCCAGTGATAACCTCGGCTCACATCTAGTGGTAACCTCGGCCCACATCCAGTGGTAACCTCGGTCCACATCCAGTGATAACCTCGGGTCACATCTAGTGGTAACCTCGGCCCACATTCAGTGGTGACCTCAGCCCATTTTAGTGATTTCGTCCCATCATAATATTGGCCGAGATCACCATCAATAATTTTCTTTGGTAATAGTTAAGCCATATGAAAAGTACCCAATGGTTAGGTTAGGTTAGGTTAGGTTAGGTAAAAAGTTTAAAAGTAGTGAAATTAAAGATAAAGATCAAGTACACACGCACACTAATTGATCACCATGGAGTGGTATAAGGAGCTCTGGTGCACCTGAAAGGGGTGACATAACGAGGCTATTGTAAGGCTGGCAGATAAGGTCAAATATTATACCTTTCTATTTACATGTATAAAAAACTATGATGAAAATATTTGCCTAGATAACGGTGGACATCCCTCAAGTACCAAAAAACAAATATTACAATTCTTAGAGAGTGACATCCCGATCACCCATGAAACTCTTACATCACGAATATACATAAATTTATTGAAACATACTCGTTGGTTTTTGAGATAATTTGATGAAATTTATTAATACATAGAGAACTTTATACATACGGTACGGATACGTGAATAAAAACATGCATGTAAAGGTAATCATATACATACCTGCCTACTGAGATACTGTACTGATCCTAGGAGCTTTTATACTCGACATTTCAGATTTCTCCTGTTGTTATATAAAGACCAACGGCGTGTGTATTCGGGAAGTATTGTAACAGGTAAAAAATATATACGGTATACGGTATATTTAAAAAAAAAAGGGGGGGGAAGGTAGTGAAACCTGGCGTGTGGTAACCGCAGAATTTTACCCCACCACCGCCTGGTAATTGACGATACACACAACTGCTGGTCTAATGTGTTGTTGCTTTTTACAATCTTTACCCTTGGGTGATGTTCCTTAACTCGCATAATGGTATGTGTTATATACTTTATTAATGCAGCTCTGAGTTTTGATATTCGAGAATAAAAAGTAGTAATTCACCTCATATTAATCAGCTCAATGAGGTATTACAGGAAGTGGATGTATTTTCTATGTAATGTTATGTATAATATCTTAGTAATGAATGTCATAAATAAAACACCAGATAATGTTGTTAACAAAGGGGTCGTCAACTTGTGCTAAGGGGGAGGACGTCTCTGGATTATGTTGTCGAGGCTGTTAGGTAAAACTAGACTCGGGAGCAAGGTGTTGTGGGAGTATATTTTAGAATCAGCTCTTCTCTATCAGCTTAACATAATTATTACAACACCTGAATATCACTGGGCGAGTTTTTAGTCGAATTGTCTACTGCTTCAGTATTAGTGATATAATTTTTCAATTAATTTACATATCTTTTGTATAATTAGATTTATATTTTAATAACAAACAAAATGATACTATACGAAAAATTTTCTTTTTTTTTTTTGCTCTCGGAACAGAATTTAATGTGTAGGCAAATATTACTCGTGTAAATCGCCACGTGTCGAAGACCCATCAAGATGCTACACACATGATGGATCAGTTAATACCTGAGAGAGTAAGAAGAGGCGACACATAACACAACAAAGAGGCAAAATCTTTCTGAGAGAACTATTAGGAACAAAATTAAGCTGTAATAAACTTTTTTCAGACTTTTTTCATCTTACTGCTTGTGTGAGTCAGCTCTGAAAGTGTCTAAAGAATCTTCTAGATAATTAAATTATAAGTTGAAATGGAAAGCAACAAGGAAATATTGTTAAGCAGAAGAGACAAAAATATATCCACTATGAAATTTAAGCCAAATTACAAAATACATTTTACAGTCCAACAAAAAATTTAAAGAACTCTTTTGACGTCATGTAAATTGTTTTATGAATATCCAAAATTTTATGTCGTATGTAATTTACATTTTATTTGTGGGTTGGCTATCGTGTTGCTATCAACTGATAATAGAATTTAGAGCACGTCATCATTTATTTGATCAATATATAGTTGATTCACTTATTATTATTTTTCCTGAATATACATATATTATCAATCTTTTCTTTCGTTTTCTGTAAATTTAAATACCAACAAATCTTTCTCATCCGCGGCGGTGGACAGTTGGGAGCCGAAATACCGAAAGTGGGTAACATTAGAGAGGGTAGTACCGTTAAGCTGGATGGATGGTGGAGGTGTGGCTGAACCAGGGGCAGGCTGAAATAGAATCTGAGTCTTACGTACATTCACCTAAAGGCCCCACACCGTCTGCCCCACACCTTCTGTCCCCACACCTTCTGTCCCCACACCGTCTGCCCCACACTTCCCTCCCCACATCAAATTAGCAGAACATATCAGCTCAACAGCAGCTCATTACAATCAACAGCTTATGTTTTTTTCTCAGAATTTTCTTATTCTCTTCGCCACTTATATCAACATACAGGTCAGCCAGGCTACAGGAGGACACCAGAGTACCCAGAGAAAAACCTGCTTTATGTTCAGTCAGGTTACACTAGACCACACCCTTCACACATCCGACCCAGGAAAGAATCAATCTCGGAACACAAAATGAGACGTATATGCGCTACCCCCCTACTCGTTAAATTCACTTTGTTAATATATATGCCCTCCATATCAATTGGTGTCGTTCTTGTTCTTAATTTTCGAAAAGCGTGAAACATTTTCATGCAGCAGACGCACGAGCCGTAGACTTGATAGCATCACTCGTTATAGGGAGGGTCGGACGTTCCAACACGCTGTTCTCCTCCGGGCGATGTAATCAACTGTGTAAGGCTCGCCCAAATGACATGTGCGATTCATATGTCCACTGACAATCATATTTTGGCGCCACGTGTCGTCTGCTGTGTGTCTGTCTCGGTGTAATGAAAGTTTGCCGGTTTCTGTCGACAAGTCAGGGAGTTGAGGTTCCTGTCATGTTCCTGGTATATGTTCTTGGTACACCCATAGTTTACAACACGAACTGCGGGTTGATGAAGCTTGCGCGCGCACACACACACACACACACACACACACACACACACTCACAAAGACACACACACACACACACACACTCACACACACTCACACACACACACACACACTCACACACACACACACACACACACACACACACACACACACACACACACACACACTCACACACACACACACACACACACACACACACACACACACACACACACACACACTCACAAAGACACACACACACACACACACACACACACACACACACACACACACCTCACAAAGACACACACACACACACACACACACACACACACACACACACACACACACACACACACACACACACACACACACACACACACACACACACACACACACACCTCACACACACACACACACACACACACACACACACACACACACACACACACACACACACACACACACATATATATATTATACCGGACTAAGACATACGATGGTGTTGTATGAGCGTTCAGTAGACCGAGAAACAGTCTTATTGGGCCATGATCCAACTCTACACCACCCCAGACTTACTCTGTGACGATCTATGTATCTAAAACAATGTTACCAGTCAGCTGGTGTATAGGGCCGGAATCTTGGGCACCTTAAGGGTTTATAAGATAATACCACAAACATTAGAAACAAAAGAATACAAAGAGACCTGATCCTCTCCCACCATCATCCAGCAGCTGGTTATAACACACTTTTTCCTTCGCTGTTTGTTCTCTTCCCTCTAAAACTGTCTGATGTGTTTTTTTTTATCTGGCAATTTTATTCAACCTTTACACAATGTTTTTTTTTTTACTCTTTTTTTCTCTCATTCATGTTAGCATTTTTTATTTAATTTTTATGTCCTTTATGTTTACCTTCATAGACTTCAATTTTTTTCCTCTCATACCTCGGTTTTCTTTAGTGCACTTAACCTCTTTTAAAATTTTCTCTCCTTTTCCTCATTCACATTTTTGTTACATGATTTTTATCTCATAAATTTTTCTCTTTATAAATATCCCCTCTCTCCTCTCGCTTCCAACCCCTCTCAGTGACCTCTCTAGCAGCAGTATATTTCTCACATAATTTCTGGCAAATCTTCCTCACTGGTCGTCTACAAGTGTTGTTTTATCAAGACCTTCATTACCGGTACTTTTCATCACCTTGTTTATATATCAGGTGTAAGATGTGGGATTTGTGTCATTGTCTTAGATATTCCTCTTATGGGAGCAATAAACACGACGTAAAGATCCTTCTCATAGCTCCCACCCTCTACACTGTGTTCTATATTCTAACTTAAACCTGATTACTAATGTTATTGTCTGTTTCACCCTGTATCCACCAACAGCAAATTATAGATATAGTTTTCTGGGATATATTTTAACAATGAACATTATCATGATAGGTGGTTTCTAACCAGCTCAAACCGTGATAGATAAATGAGAATTTATCCCCTTTCAATAAAATTAGTGAATTGTGGATCTACCTAATGACAGTCTCACCACATTTCCAGTTCTCACTTTAAACATCACAAAGATCATGCAGATACAAACTTCTCTTTGGCTTTCTATGATAGTCGCCATTTATTCTACACTCAGACAGCTACACAAATACCAATCATTGTATATAAACAAAATATTGTTCTCTTATTTACACTGAAACATTTCTCTGTTTTAGAAGTCAAATCGATGGAAATTATAGTACCGTTTTACACAGAGTACCGCGTTTTGTGGAGTGTTTTATTTACTTTATTTATGGCTCTTGATTTTTCTTTAATTTCCATAAATTTAGTTTGTTTCATGTAATATAGAACACCACTTCTGGTCGTAATTTTGGGGCACAGAGCTTCAGGGACGAACGTACAGCACGAGAAAGAATAAAACAGCGATTCTTTCAGTCTGTAATGTTTGTTGTCTTCTCGTACCATACCCGTATTATTGTAACTAATGTATATATTAGCATATTGTAATAATCAAAGTTTATTGATATTTTATTAAGAACTAAAGATTGTGGATATTCTTCCTCCCATGAATACGCCAGACTCCCCGTGTTGTTGTGGCAGTAGTACAGTAGTAGTTGTAGTTCTGTTATTATTATTATTTGATTCTGAACGATAAGTAATATGGTTTTCCTGATCCGTATACAGTATTGATAGTACAAACCGTGTACGGTTATTTCCCACATTAATCTTGTCTTTCCTGGAACTCTATAAACACTTTTGCTTCCCCTCCTCATTTGCATATCTACTAAACTTTCATGCAGTACTTTCACTCAACAGATTACATCGCTCTCTTCACATTATTATTGTCACAAGATATACTAAATAAAGTAAGACCAAAAATGTCGCCTCAATTCCTCTCACACATTAAAGAAAATAAAAAAGAAAAGGAGAAACTGGGACATTAATTCTTATATCTTTTTGATAAGTTTTTGATACGGCAATTAATAAGAAGCGATGGAAAGGGCATTACAGTCTGAAGTTGCAGTAATCAATCCCCCGGGAGAAGGAGGGAGGACCCAGGGCCAATATTAATGATCCTTGCATTATCAATTCTATCTCTGCCTCTACTGATATCCCATTTACATATTCCAGCAACTTCATTCTCCCGGAGTGAAAAATAATACAAGTTTCCGATAAGCTATCACAATAAATCATGGCTTTTAAAAAGGAACTCGTGAAAAATAGCGCAACTCCCATTTATTTGTTTCCAATATTTTCTGTATTATAAAATTCTCTTGCGTTTGTACAGTGTTTTCCGGTGTTTATTTCGTTCAACTGGATTCTGTAGCGAATGGCTGTGAGGCTTCTGTGATGTTACTCTCCCCACCTCTCCTCTCTCTGTAGGGTTAACACACAGGTCGGTGACGCAGAGATGTAGCATCATTTATTTTCTATTCAACTTTTTATTAGATCATTAAAATTTTCCCTTCCAATTTATCTTCCACTGGTGCGCCTCACTTGCTGTACTTATGAGTACATCATACAGGTGCTCTACTGACTAATGAGCTTCTTCCGTGCCTCTAGTGCCAGTTCTTCGCCCTGGCTTAGGTCTTTATTGTCCACTGTTCTGTAGGCTGGGTTGGGATGGGTTGGGTTAAATTAGGTTTGGTAGGGTTAGGTTAGGTTATGTTAGACTGGGTTGGGTTAGGTTAGGTTAGGTTAGACAATTTGATTAATGAACCCCTTATGAGATTATGTGGTTTAAGGAAGAAGACGCACAGCGCATCCTCCTTATTTATAGCTAAAAAAAATCAATGATCATTTTGACATAATATGTTAGACACGTCCCCACCTTGACGCTGCCAATGCCCTTACCCACTGAATTGGTACAAGTGTTTGAAGTCACCAGGCGAATAGGTCTTTATGATTGAATACTTAATCCCATTGACCTTCCAGTGAAGCTCTACAAGAATATCTCCCTGAACTAGCTATACTTCTCTGCCCCTTCATTAATACTTCCCTCCAGTACCGAAGTCACAAAGTCTACAATCATTCAACGAGTTACGGCCATCCACCACCATCCTGATCTTCTAAGTTGCAAGAGTTTTATATTTGACTCGGTTTATTACGGACTGTTCAGGTTTCATAGACCATCAGTAATTCAACAATACAAAGGCCTCCTCCACCATAAACTGTCTTGTCAACTTCCTAGTCTTCATTATAACAACCTACAAATGCATATGCCCCCTGTAGTTCTCACCTTCTTAAACTACACCAACACGTTTGATTTAGTCAGTCGCGATACAAGTTCTAACAAAGCCATCAACGTTGGAATCGGTAACAGCCTCAATTACCTCCGAGAAGCTGTCATCACT
>NW_024715480.1:0-15322 GCF_018991925.1 Homarus americanus
TTATTATTATTATTATTATTATTATTATTATTATTATTATTATTATTATTATTATTAATATTATTATTATTATTATTAATTATTATTATTAATTATTATTATTACTAATTATTATTATTGTTATTATTATTATTACTAATTATTATTATTATTATTATTATTATTATTATTAATTATTATTGTTATTTTTAATTATTATTATTATTAATTATTATTATTATTATTATTATTATTATTATTATTATTATTATTATTATTATTATTATTATTATTATTATTATTATTTATTATCTAATATACTATAGAAATAGCCGTGTGTGTGTCTGTTCTGGGCAGCCAAAATGGCACAATGGGTTTTTCATCAAACTTGATGGAAAAATCGCAAAAAATTCGTAGAGTGGAACAATCCTGGTCCCATGTCGATGGTTTCTTTAGGAAGGCATTAATTAATCATTTTGTCGCTGTACGCTGTCAGCCGGACGGCGGTTGCTCGCTAGCCAAGCACGAGCGTTCAATCTTTCATCTGGCATGAAGGGCCCACGTTCACCTGTTATAAACTATGAAACATAATATTTCTGGTAATATCGTCTTGATTTTCCTGGGACGAGTTCGATGGTGTTCTGCCTCTAGTTTATTCCTTCTTGCTATTTGGTTCCCGGTCAGTGCAAAATTCTTTATGTTCTGCAAACCATATTTGACACATGAAAGGGCGCCAAACTTATTTTAAGATTACTACTACTACTACCAATAATAATAATAATCTGTTGTAAGTGATAAGGTTAATGACTCTATAAAATAATATAAATCAGCGTAAATTTCTCGTGTTTCTCTTTCTAGGTCCCCTTACGTCGTGTTTTGCCTGTGTGGGGTAATTCTGATTTGGGTGACTCAGCTTCCTTCCCACCTTATTCTCCCTCACCCCACTGTACACATCACATCCCTTTACAGGTAAAATGATTACTATATACGGTACCTGGAACATCCAGTCTGCTCCAGGAAGCTTCCAATTATCAAACACCACAGGGATCTTGCTTTGGTAGAGGTGTCGCATTATGATCATCTTGGCGTCAACATCCTGAAGATCTGCCAACCTCCTCACCAGCTTGTTCTCCTTCAGGATGGGTTTGGCTTTTCTGTAACCATGTAACAAGTAATTTAATTAAGTGTCTGTCCTGTGATGAAAGAGCTAGCTGTTTTGGTTGTGTTTAGGTGGATGGGCACTGTGTTTTGGTTGGGTTCACGTGGATGGGTACTGTGTTTTGGTTGTGTTTAGGTGGATGGGCACTGTGTTTAGGTTGTGTTTAGGATGGATGGGTACTGTGTTTTGGTTGGGTTCACGTGGATGGGTACTGTGTTTAGGTTGTGTTTAGGATGGATGGGCACTGTGTTTAGGTTGTGTTTTAGGATGGATGGGTACTGTGTTTTGGTTGGGTTCACGTGGATGGGTACTGTGTTTTGGATGTGTTTAGGTGGATGGGTGTTGTGTTGCTTGGGTATGTATAGATTAGTGTATGAATGTTGATTAATAACGCATAATAATGAACTTTATGAGGCTGTGAAAAGACATGTGAACAGAAATAAAAAATAAATAAATAATAATAATAATAATAATAATAATAATAATAATAATAATAATAATAATAATAATTGAGGATGATGATGGTTAGGTTAATTATTATACTAAATCAACTTTTAATTTTATTAATTTTTTTTTTTACATAAAATTTAATAACATTCATCAACGACGATAATAACGGTTGCCTCGTTTCAGGATTCTTCTGGTGCAATCAACACAGCGGGGGGGTGATTCATAATAACCGCCCTCATGTTGCTGCCTTCTGGGCCTCACGTAGGGCGATGATCTGTAGCCGTCGTCAAACTCCCTCCTCCTGAGTCTTTTCCAGGGTGAGGAGTTGTAGCCGTCGTCAAACTCCCTCCTCCTGGGTCTTTTCCAGGGTGAGGAGTTGTAGCCGTCGTCAAACTCCCTCCCCCTGGGCCTCCTGTACGAGGAGTTGTAGCCTTCATCGTATCGTCTTTTACGGAAGGTTTTCCTGAATCTTTCAGGCTCCCGCATTTGTTTTGGAATCTTTTCGGAGTTGTAGTTGGGTCCACCTGGATACCGGAGGTATTCAACTTTCAGACAACGACGAGAATTTTTGTACAGTCCGCGTTTACCCACTGGTTCTCCATTGAGCCTGAGAGCTTCTTCTCTGTAAAATTCGCTACAGTACCTAGCGATGGCTGTACCACGGTGTAGACCGGTCTGGAGGAGTCACAGGGCATAAAAGTTTACCAGGCCTGTGGCTGAAGAGATCACTTCCGGTGGAAGGGTTTTGTCGGTGGGGTAATATGTTTTATGAAGAGACCATATTTGGTCAAATCTGTGAAAGTCGTCCTTAGGTATATCACAGACCGGATTAGTGTCTGGGTCTACCTCTGGCTGTGGAGTCATACCGTACTCGATCTGCATATCCTTAATATCGTGATTAGAACTCATTTTCATAATAATAACTGATTCTATTCAATATTGGATCCTTCAGTAGGACGTGTTTTGTTCCGCAGAAAATGTAGTAAGAGGCTTCTGAACTTGTTCTAGTGTTTTAGTGAACTTGTATTAGTATTATAATGAACCTATAATAGTGTTATAGTGAACATGTGGTAGTGTTATAGTGAACATGTGGTAGTGTTGGAGTGAACATGTGGTAGTGTTATAGTGAACATGTGGTAGTGTTGTAGTGAACATGTGGTAGTGTTGTAGTGAACGTGTGGTAGTGTTGTAGTGAACATGTGGTAGTGTTATAGTGAACATGTGGTAGTGTTGTAGTGAACATGTGGTAGTGTTATAGTGAACATGTGGTAGTGTTGTAGTGAACATATGGTAGTGTTGTAGTGAACATGTGGTAGTGTTGTAGTGAACATGTGGTAGTATTATAGTGAACGTGTGGTAGTGTTGTAGTGAACATGTGGTAGTGTTGTAGTGAACATGTGGTAGTGTTGTAGTGAACATGTGGTAGTGTTATAGTGAACATGTGCTAGTGTTGTAGTGAACATATGGTAGTGTTGTAGTGAACATATGGTAGTGTTGTAGTGAACATGTGGTAGTGTTGTAGTGAACATGTGGTAGTGTTATAGTGAACATGTGGTAGTATTATAGTGAACGTGTGGTAGTGTTGTAGTGAACATGTGGTAGTGTTGTAGTGAACATGTGGTAGTGTTGTAGTGAACATGTGGTAGTGTTATATAACACGTCAAAATACAGACATTCACCCAGTTCAGCACCAGAAAACGATACCTACACTAAACAACACAACTTGATCTTGGCATACGGATAAACAAGTAATGGCAGCTTCCCTGATAGCTCCCCACGTCGCCGAGTGTTGTTGCAAACATCAGAAAACCATAAGTCAGAAATTTGTAATTCCTCTAACCATTTCTTTCTATTCATGAAGTAAGAATTAATGTTTTTCTATAAAAAATCTTCCTATACTGGCTCCTTCCCATGAGTCTGAAGTCTAAAGTATTTCCCAGATATTCTTCATTCTCAAGGTAAGACATAAGTTTTCTTCTATGGGTATATATTTCCTGTTAATTAAGTACGGCGGCACCATTTAATTACAACCACAGAAATGTTAGAACAGAGGAATGGTTTACCAGCTACATTATATACTGGTATACTGTTTTTGATTTAACAGACATAAAATGAACAAACATAACCTACCCAATTTAACCTAATATATCTAATCTAACCTAACCTACTCTATTTAACCTATTTTAACCTCTTCTAACCTACTTTATTTAACCTAATCTATCTAACCTAACCTACATTAGGTATGGCTATGGCGTTTAGCACAAGGGTGTATAACTGTCTGGAATAGACAAAATTTAAAATCAACAGTTTAAAAATTCCTTTTCCTATTTTTTTTGAGATTTTCATGAGGTAAGAAAGCCTTTTTGTATAAAAAAATCTTTATGTTGATGGTTAAAGTGCACAACCTTCATCAGTATTATGGTAATGGATCTTGATATGTACAGTAGCTAAAACAACTATCTGTGCAGGTGGGGGTGGATATGCTCCGGAATGGTACGTGTGACTAGTGACAGCCCCCATATACCAATATTTATCGTCCATGGTCTCATATTGTTTCCCACAAAGTATGTACAGATAGTTGTTTTAGCTACTGTACATGTACAGGTATTTTACTGTGTAAATTATGCATGATCCCCTAGCCTACAGTTTTAGGATAATCAAATGTGGGAATACTATTAACACAGGAAGAGCCACAGTGTGTATTGCTTATATGAAACGCTTTTGTTTAAACAAATAAATATTTAATTAGGTTAGGTTGGTAGGTTATATTAAGAACCATAATGAACTTCACATAGAATTTCAAGAACAAGACATACGACGGCCATTGAGGTCAACATTACAGTGGATAATACTCGCATATAGCCGTTCCCTAACAAATATTGTGCTGTAAATATGAACTCACTTCTCTTAAGGCTACCTAATTTAAATAGTCTTCCAGAGAAAGCACAAGTGGTTGCCAATAAATTAACGCTGTGTGAACGACTAATAAATATTTTACATCACAACAGCCAACACTAGACTAAACACAAATCGTGTGAAGGGATTTACGCAAAAAGAGAGAAGCCATCTCTAGCAAGCTTGGTATTATTAGACATTTATCTTTTACCATAGTCTGTCCTTCACAGACACAAGTATACGTTACGACTTACCAAATTTTTGTCCGAGATCGGTGAAGACCCCAGTGCAATTAATCGGTGGTCAGGGAGGTGTAAAGTCAACGCTTAACCCCCGAACACTTTAGTATAGGTTAAATTGTTGTTTTTTCATTAGTATATGATTTTTTGTCCACTTCCTACTGTGTTATCATTACCTCAGATACACACACTTATCACCACCAGAATCATCATAAAATTATCCTGGAAATCACCTGAGCATTAGATTCATTCACATTCATTACATATCCAAACTGACACACACAAACAAACACACACACACGCACACACACACACACACACACACCCACACACACACACACACACACACACACATCCTTGACATACTACATCCTTGACCACCGAAGGGTCAAGACGTACCTGGCGCTGCTCTCGGAGCAGCCAGGTCAACTGTTAAGTTGGCCCATACCAACTCCCTCCCCTGAACCCTCCTCCCCACCGTAATATCAACAAGTTATCGCCAGAAGTTACAATTTCATTTAGGAAAGGAATGGAACCAGTGTTAAACAGAGGTGAACAGTGGTGAACAGTGCTTAAGTCAGTGAGAACAACTCAACAGTAACAGTCATACCCAAGTTAACCTTCACACAGTGAGGTCCCAGGTACCCAGTGATAACGGCCCGTGAGACCCAACAACCAGCGATGTGTTAATCCGTCTACGATAGGAAGGCCTGGGACCACACCTCACTCATATAACACCATCTGTGAGGGAATTACTACACCACGTCAGGTCCCTCATAACACCATATGTGAAGGAGTTACTACACCACGTGAGGCCCCTCATAACACCATCTGTGAGGGAATTACTACACCACATGAGGTCCCTCCTAACACCATCTGGGAGGGAGTTACTACACTACGTGTTTGCAGTTCAACACCTACAATAATCTGTATGTTCACTGTATGTTCCTTTACCTTTCTCTAATGAAGGCTTTTGTTAAACCACCAATGTATGTAATAAGTCATTTATGTCCAACGTATATTTTCAGCCTTCGGGGTGCAGAACTTTTTCAATAAACCGTCAATTATTATTATTATTATTATTATTATTACACAAATGGTCAGGTGTATAGCTCAGGCAGGTCCTAACCCAGCTAACCTCTCACTAAAAACAGGAAAAACTATATCTGTCATCTACACAAAAGGTAACCAGGTAAGACTCTTGATATAGAAATAATGAAATAGTTTTTGTAGTTTGACCCCTCCCCAAAAAGTAGTTTTTTTTCTAAGTCCCCCTTAAAAAAAATAAGGCAACGTTGATTATCTGAAAAAATTGGCTTGATTTCTGAAGTGCTTGAACTATCAACACGTCCAGTACTGCCCAGTAAGACCCTGCTATAACTTACGCTCTCACTCTAATACTGAAATTAATCCATCGCTTCTCTGGCGAGTTACCAAGTGGATAAGATATCTCTCCCGGACGGACGGACAGAAGGACTGAAGGACTTATAGCGTCATTTCTATACATCCCCAAACTTTCGGTCCGGGTGCTGCGGGAAAGAAATTCTGCACTGGTCAACAAGGAATCGCGCTGCCAATACAGTAAAACGATTGACTTTCTATTTTCATAAAACTTAGACAAATTTGATGTTTGATGCAAGCTTAGGAAAACGTGGTATCCTTAAAGATTACCACCGACTGAGAGACACCGTGTTACCTGTGCTAGGCGTCACCAGCTGAGAAACGCCGTGTTACCTGTGCTAGGCGTCATCAGCTGAGAGACGCCGCGTTACCTGTGCTAGGCGTCACCAGCTGAGAAACGCCGTGTTACCTGTGCTAGGCGTCATTAGCTGAGAGACACCGCGTTACCTGTGCTAGGCGTCACCATCTGAGAGACGCCGTGTTACCAGTGCTAGGCGTCACCATCTGAGAGACGCGGCGCTAGACCAGACAGTCGCTGTAAGTCACTGCCCTCACCTGTGCCCTTGAACTCTCTCCTCTGGTTGGTCATGCTGCTGTTGCTGTCTCCTGTTGCTGCTGTTGTTTGTCCTGTTGCTGCTGTTTGTGCTATTGCTGTCTCCTGTTGCTGCGGTTGTTAGGTCTTTCTGGTGGTAGTCTTTCCATGCCTGTATACAGTAATCCACACTGGAACGTACTGGAGATTTGTGCAGTTAAAGGAGCATGTTCCCGTCGTTGTATTCAGAGGTAAGCTTTATAAATCCCAAACTTCGATTTACTTTTGTCACTGCTGCCCCCAGTTGTTGCGCCGTCTTCAGTGAATGATCTATCGCAACGCCAAGAACTTTCTCCTTATCGACAGTATCCAGGAAAGTGTTATTAAACAGAATAGTTGTGATTGGATTGTTGTCTTCTATTATGTAATGTTAAAGATCTTTTGCCAGTCTCAAGACCATTTGAACAGCTCATGCAGGTCTTTCTACATTGTTGCGACGTCGTCTTGATTTGCTACCTTCCCCAATATCTTTGTGTCGTCCACAAAATTGACAATGTGACTCGATATGTTTTCACCTATGTCGTTTATGTAGATGACAAACAGGGTGGGTCCAAAGATAGAGCCTTGTGGTACTCCACTGAATGTACTCCATTTATTACCACTCTTTGTTGCCAGTCTTCGAGTCAATTGTTAATCCACAGCAAAATCTTGCCTGTGATGCCATGTGCCAGGATCTTAGAGGCCAGTCGTGCATGTGGGTCTTTGTCAAACGTTTTGGAGAAATTAATGTACAACACATCTACTGGTGAGCCTTGGTCACGTAGTCTGTAACTGTTAACGTTTCAAGGAACGTGATTAAGTTTGTCAGACAGAATTTTCTTTCTATGAAACCGTGTTGCGCTGTGTTGATAAGACTGTGTTCGGTCTGGTGTTGGATGATGGCGTCCCTCAGAATTTTCTCAAAGAGATTGCATTTATGTGACGGGCCTGCAGTTTTCCGCTGCACCTTTCCTACTCCTTCATGTGTATTAGGTGACGTTGACTGATTTCCAGTCCCTATAGGCGCTTTACCCTGATCCAAGGATTTGCTGAATAAAAGTCTTAGTGGGGTGCAGATCACGTGAGGACCCTGCACGGTGTATGTCACTTCAATATTTTTATTTTATTTACGTGCTGTCGTGTTTGTACAGCATATGTATGTGAAAGTGTTTATATATTGAAGGTATTGTTGTTAATATTAATTAAATGCATAAAATGTAATAGTATTTGTTTTAATTATTACTAGTTTAATTATTATTATTATTTATTATTATTATTATTATTATTATTATTATTATTATTATTATTATTATTATTATTATTATTATTATTATTATTATTATTATTATTACTAATTATTATTATTGTTATTATTATTATTACTAATTATTATTATTATTATTATTATTATTATTATTATTATTATTAATTATTATTATTATTTTTAATTATTATTATTATTAATTATTATTATTATTATTATTATTATTATTATTATTATTATTATTATTATTATTATTATTATTATTATTATTATTATCTAATATACTATAGAAATAGCCGTGTGTGTGTCTGTTCTGGGCAGCCAAAATGGCACAATCGGTTTTTCATCAAACTTGATGGAAAAATCGCAAAAAATTCGTAGAGTGGAACAAACCTGGTCCCATGTCGATGGTTTCTTTAGGAAGGCATTAATTAATCATTTTGTCGCTGTACGCTGTCAGCCGGACGGCGGTTGCTCGCTAGCCAAGCACGAGCGTTCAATCTTTCACCTGGCATGAAGGGCCCACGTTCACTTGTTATAAACTATGAAACATAATATTTCTGGTAATATCGTCTTGATTTTCCTGGGACGAGTTCGATGGTGTTCTGCCTCTAGTTTATTCCTTCTTGCTATTTGGTTCCCGGTCAGTGCAAAATTCTTTATGTTCTGCAAACCATATTTGACACATGAAAGGGCGCCAAACTTATTTTAAGATTACTACTACTACTACCAATAATAATAATAATCTGTTGTAAGTGATAAGGTTAATGACTCTATAAAATAATATAAATCAGCGTAAATTTCTCGTGTTTCTCTTTCTAGGTCCCCTTACGTCGTGTTTTGCCTGTGTGGGGTAATTCTGATTTGGGTGACTCAGCTTCCTTCCCACCTTATTCTCCCTCACCCCACTGTACACATCACATCACTTTACAGGTAAAATGATTACTATATACGGTACCTGGAACATCCAGTCTGCTCCTGGAAGCTTCCAATTATCAAACACCACAGGGATCTTGCTTTGGTAGAGGTGTCGCATTATGATCATCTTGGCGTCAACATCCTGAAGATCTGCCAACCTCCTCACCAGCTTGTTCTCCTTCAGGATGGGTTTGGCTTTTCTGTAACCATGTAACAAGTAATTTAATTAAGTGTCTGTCCTGTGATGAAAGAGCTAGCTGTTTTGGTTGTGTTTAGGTGGATGGGCACTGTGTTTTGGTTGGGTTCACGTGGATGGGTACTGTGTTTTGGTTGTGTTTAGGTGGATGGGCACTGTGTTTAGGTTGTGTTTAGGATGGATGGGTACTGTGTTTTGGTTGGGTTCACGTGGATGGGTACTGTGTTTAGGTTGTGTTTAGGATGGATGGGCACTGTGTTTAGGTTGTGTTTTAGGATGGATGGGTACTGTGTTTTGGTTGGGTTCACGTGGATGGGTACTGTGTTTTGGATGTGTTTAGGTGGATGGGTGTTGTGTTGCTTGGGTATGTATAGATTAGTGTATGAATGTTGATTAATAACGCATAATAATGAACTTTATGAGGCTGTGAAAAGACATGTGAACAGAAATAAAAAATAAATAAATAATAATAATAATAATAATAATAATAATAATAATAATAATAATAATAATAATAATAATAATAATAATAATAATTGAGGATGATGATGGTTAGGTTAATTATTATACTAAATCAACTTTTAATTTTATTAATTTTTTTTTTACATAAAATTTAATAACATTCATCAACGACGATAATAACGGTTGCCCCGTTTCAGGATTCTTCTGGTGCAATCAACACAGCGGGGGGGTGATTCATAATAACCGCCCTCATGTTGCTGCCTTCTGGGCCTCACGTAGGGCGATGATCTGTAGCCGTCGTCAAACTCCCTCCTCCTGGGTCTTTTCCAGGGTGAGGAGTTGTAGCCGTCGTCAAACTCCCTCCTCCTGGGTCTTTTCCAGGGTGAGGAGTTGTAGCCGTCGTCAAACTCCCTCCTCCTTGGTCTTTTCCAGGGTGAGGAGTTGTAGCCGTCGTCAAACTCCCTCCCCCTGGGCCTCCTGTACGAGGAGTTGTAGCCTTCATCGTATCGTCTTTTACGGAAGGTTTTCCTGAATCTTTCAGGCTCCCGCATTTGTTTTGGAATCTTTTCGGAGTTGTAGTTGGGTCCACCTGGATACCGGAGGTATTCAACTTTCAGACACCGACGAGAATTTTTGTACAGTCCGCGTTTACCCACTGGTTCTCCATTGAGCCTGAGAGCTTCTTCTCTGTAAAATTCGCTACAGTACCTAGCGATGGCTGTACCACGGTGTAGACCGGTCTGGTGGTCACAGGGCATAAAGAAGTTTACCAGACCCCCGCAATGGCTGAAGAGAGATCGCATCTTCCGGTAGGTTACCTCGGTGGGAATATGTTTTATAAAGAGACCATATTGGTCAAATCTGTGAAAGTCGTCCTTAGGTATATCACAGACCGGATTAGTGTCTGGGTCTACCTCTGGCTGTGGAGTCATACCGTACTCGATCTGCATATCCTTAATATCGTGATTAGAACTCATTTTCATAATAATAACTGATTCTATTCAATATTGGATCCTTCAGTAGGACGTGTTTTGTTCCGCAGAAAATGTAGTAAGAGGCTTCTGAACTTGTTCTAGTGTTTTAGTGAACTTGTATTAGTATTATAATGAACCTATAATAGTGTTATAGTGAACATGTGGTAGTGTTATAGTGAACATGTGGTAGTGTTGGAGTGAACATGTGGTAGTGTTATAGTGAACATGTGGTAGTGTTATAGTGAACATGTGGTAGTGTTGTAGTGAACGTGTGGTAGTGTTGTAGTGAACATGTGGTAGTGTTGTAGTGAACATGTGGTAGTGTTGTAGTGAACATGTGGTAGTGTTATAGTGAACATGTGGTAGTGTTGTAGTGAACATGTGGTAGTGTTGTAGTGAACATGTGGTAGTGTTGTAGTGAACGTGTGGTAGTGTTGTAGTGAACATGTGGTAGTGTTATAGTGAACATGTGGTAGTGTTGTAGTGAACATGTGGTAGTGTTATAGTGAAAATGTGGTAGTGTTGTAGTGAACATATGGTAGTGTTGTAGTGAACATGTGGTAGTGTTGTAGTGAACATGTGGTAGTATTATAGTGAACGTGTGGTAGTGTTGTAGTGAACATGTGGTAGTGTTGTAGTGAACATGTGGTAGTGTTGTAGTGAACATGTGGTAGTGTTGTAGTGAACATGTGGTAGTATTATAGTGAACGTGTGGTAGTGTTGTAGTGAACATGTGGTAGTGTTATAGTGAACATGTGGTAGTGTTGTAGTGAACATATGGTAGTGTTGTAGTGAACATGTGGTAGTGTTGTAGTGAACATGTGGTTGTGGTAGTGTTGTAGTGAACATGTGGTTGTGGTAGTGTTGTAGTGAACATGTGGTAGTGTTATATAACACGTCAAAATACAGACATTCACCCAGTTCAGCACCAGAAAGCGATACCTACACTAAACAACACAACTTGATCTTGGCATACGGATAAACAAGTAATGGCAGCTTCCCTGATAGCTCCCCACGTCGCCGAGTGTTGTTGCAAACATCAGAAAACCATAAGTCAGAAATTTGTAATTCCTCTAACCATTTCTTTCTATTCATGAAGTAAGAATTAATGTTTTTCTATAAAAAATCTTCCTATACTGGCTCCTTCCCATGAGTCTGAAGTCTAAAGTATTTCCCAGATATTCTTCATTCTCAAGGTAAGACATAAGTTTTCTTCTATGGGTATATATTTCCTGTTAATTAAGTACGGCGGCACCATTTAATTACAACCACAGAAATGTTAGAACAGAGGAATGGTTTACCAGCTACATTATATACTGGTATACTGTTTTTGATTTAACAGACATAAAATGAACAAACATAACCTACCCAATTTAACCTAATATATCTAATCTAACCTAACCTACTCTATTTAACCTATTTTAACCTCTTCTAACCTACTTTATTTAACCTAATCTATCTAACCTAACCTACATTAGGTATGGCTATGGCGTTTAGCACAAGGGTGTATAACTGTCTGGAATAGACAAAATTTAAAATCAACAGTTTAAAAATTCCTTTTCCTATTTTTTTTGAGATTTTCATGAGGTAAGAAAGCCTTTTTGTATAAAAAAATCTTTATGTTGATGGTTAAAGTGCACAACCTTCATCAGTATTATGGTAATGGATCTTGATATGTACAGTAGCTAAAACAACTATCTGTGCAGGTGGGGGTGGATATGCTCCGGAATGGTACGTGTGACTAGTGACAGCCCCCATATACCAATATTTATCGTCCATGGTCTCATATTGTTTCCCACAAAGTATGTACAGATAGTTGTTTTAGCTACTGTACATGTACAGGTATTTTACTGTGTAAATTATGCATGATCCCCTAGCCTACAGTTTTAGGATAATCAAATGTGGGAATACTATTAACACAGGAAGAGCCACAGTGTGTATTGCTTATATGAAACGCTTTTGTTTAAACAAATAAATATTTAATTAGGTTAGGTTGGTAGGTTATATTAAGAACCATAATGAACTTCACATAGAATTTCAAGAACAAGACATACGACGGCCATTGAGGTCAACATTACAGTGGATAATACTCGCATATAGCCGTTCCCTAACAAATATTGTGCTGTAAATATGAACTCACTTCTCTTAAGGCTACCTAATTTAAATAGTCTTCCAGAGAAAGCACAAGTGGTTGCCAATAAATTAACGCTGTGTGAACGACTAATAAATATTTTACATCACAACAGCCAACACTAGACTAAACACAAATCGTGTGAAGGGATTTACGCAAAAAGAGAGAAGCCATCTCTAGCAAGCTTGGTATTATTAGACATTTATCTTTTACCATAGTCTGTCCTTCACAGACACAAGTATACGTTACGACTTACCAAATTTTTGTCCGAGATCGGTGAAGACCCCAGTGCAATTAATCGGTGGTCAGGGAGGTGTAAAGTCAACGCTTAACCCCCGAACACTTTAGTATAGGTTAAATTGTTGTTTTTTCATTAGTATATGATTTTTTGTCCACTTCCTACTGTGTTATCATTACCTCAGATACACACACTTATCACCACCAGAATCATCATAAAATTATCCTGGAAATCACCTGAGCATTAGATTCATTCACATTCATTACATATCCAAACTGACACACACAAACAAACACACACACACGCACACACACACACACACACACACACACACACACACACACACACACACATCCTTGACATACTACATCCTTGACCACCGAAGGGTCAAGACGTACCTGGCGCTCCTCTCGGAGCAGCCAGGTCAACTGTTAAGTTGGCCCATACCAACTCCCTCCCCTGAACCCTCCTCCCCACCGTAATATCAACAAGTTCTCGCCAGAAGTTACAATTTCATTTAGGAAAGGAATGGAACCAGTGTTAAACAGAGGTGAACAGTGGTGAACAGTGCTTAAGTCAGTGAGAACAACTCAACAGTAACAGTCATACCCAAGTTAACCTTCACACAGTGAGGTCCCAGGTACCCAGTGATAACGGCCCGTGAGACCCAACAACCAGCGATGTGTTAATCCGTCTACGATAGGAAGGCCTGGGACCACACCTCACTCATATAACACCATCTGTGAGGGAATTACTACACCACGTCAGGTTCCTCATAACACCATATGTGAAGGAGTTACTACACCACGTGAGGCCCCTCATAACACCATCTGTGAGGGAATTACTACACCACATGAGGTCCCTCCTAACACCATCTGGGAGGGAGTTACTACACTACGTGTTTGCAGTTCAACACCTACAATAATCTGTATGTTCACTGTATGTTCCTTTACCTTTCTCTAATGAAGGCTTTTGTTAAACCACCAATGTATGTAATAAGTCATTTATGTCCAACGTATATTTTCAGCCTTCGGGGTGCAGAACTTTTTCAATAAACCGTCAATTATTATTATTATTATTATTATTATTACACAAATGGTCAGGTCTATAGCTCAGGCAGGTCCTAACCCAGCTAACCTCTCACTAAAAACAGGAAAAACTATATCTGTCATCTACACAAAAGGTAACCAGGTAAGACTCTTGATATAGAAATAATGAAATAGTTTTTGTAGTTTGACCCCTCCCCAAAAGTAGTTTTTTTTCTAAGTCCCCCTTGAAAAAAATAAGGCAACGTTGATTATCTGAAAAAATTGGCTTGATTTCTGAAGTGCTTGAACTATCAACACGTCCAGTACTGCCCAGTAAGACCCTGCTATAACTTACGCTCTCACTCTAATACTGAAATTAATCCATCGCTTCTCTGGCGAGTTACCAAGTGGATAAGATATCTCTCCCGGACGGACGGACAGAAGGACTGAAGGACTTATAGCGTCATTTCTATACATCCCCAAACTTTCGGTCCGGGTGCTGCGAGAAAGAAATTCTGCACTGGTCAACAAGGAATCGCGCTGCCAATACAGTAAAACGATTGACTTTCTATTTTCATAAAACTTAGACAAATTTGATGTTTGATGCAAGCTTAGGAAAACGTGGTATCCTTAAAGATTACCACCGACTGAGAGACACCGTGTTACCTGTGCTAGGCGTCACCAGCTGAGAAACGCCGTGTTACCTGTGCTAGGCGTCATCAGCTGAGAGACGCCGCGTTACCTGTGCTAGGCGTCACCAGCTGAGAAACGCCGTGTTACCTGTGCTAGGCGTCATTAGCTGAGAGACACCGCGTTACCTGTGCTAGGCGTCACCATCTGAGAGACGCCGTGTTACCAGTGCTAGGCGTCACCATCTGAGAGACGCGGCGCTAGACCAGACAGTCGCTGTAAGTCACTGCCCTCACCTGTGCCCTTGCACTCTCTCCTCTGGTTGGTCATGCTGCTGTTGCTGTCTCCTGTTGCTGCTGTTGTTTGTCCTGTTGCTGCTGTTTGTGCTATTGCTGTCTCCTGTTGCTGCGGTTGTTAGGTCTTTCTGGTGGTAGTCTTTCCATGCCTGTATACAGTAATCCACACTGGAACGTACTGGAGATTTGTGCAGTTAAAGGAGCATGTTCCCGTCGTTGTATTCAGAGGTAAGCTTTATAAATCCCAAACTTCGATTTACTTTTGTCACTGCTGCCCCAGTTGTTGCGCCGTCTTCAGTGAATGATCTATCGCAACGCCAAGAACTTTCTCCTTATCGACAGTATCCAGGAAAGTGTTATTAAACAGAATAGTTGTGATTGGATTGTTGTCTTCTATTATGCAATGTTAAAGATCTTTTGCCAGTCTCAAGACCATTTGAACAGCTCATGCAGGTCTTTCTACATTGTTGCGACGTCGTCTTGATTTGCTA
>NW_024715481.1:0-7500 GCF_018991925.1 Homarus americanus
TACTCCTGCTGCAGTGAACCAGGAGGGAAGTACTTGTGGCATTTCACTCCAGAGAAAGATGACATCAGGAAACCAGCTGAGATAGTGGCAGATAACATTGTGAACTGGCTCAGAGAGAGGAACGTAGACCAGACCCTGCAGGCCATTGGAGGGACAGCACCAACACGAACATAGGTGGCAAGGGGGGTCACAGTGGATAGAGCGGAAGATTGGGAGGAAGCTGGTCTGGATTGTTTGTGACCTCCACACCAACGAGTTGCCACTCAGACATCTGATCCAGGAGCTGGATGGCAAGTCTCTTTCAAACAACAGATGGTCTGGTCCTCTTGGCAAGATGCTGGACTCTGCCACTGAGTTAGAAATAAATCCGAGCTTTGAAAAATCACAGTTGGCCCTCCACCGTTGAGCTTGCACATACTGTCATTGACGACCTGAGTACTGACCAGTACTATGGTTACATGATTTGCAGTGCCATCAAAACTGGGGTCATGCCTGATAGACTTGCTTACCTGCAGATAGGTCCAGTCTCACATTCTAGGTGGCTCACAACGGCTCAGGTTCTGCAGAATTTGGGTCGCTTCATAAACTGAAAGGGAACCAGCTTCACAACCTGAGACTTATTGTCCAATTCATCGTGAGTGTCTACTTGCCAAATTGGTTCAACACCAAGGTCAAGTTATCGTTCTAAGGTCCAGGCATGTTCTCTTCCAGCTTGAGCCCTGAGGAGTCAGCCAAGGAAGGTTGTTCAGATTGTGGAGCAGACTG
This sequence comes from Homarus americanus, assembly GCF_018991925.1. NCBI lineage: Eukaryota > Metazoa > Arthropoda > Malacostraca > Decapoda > Nephropidae > Homarus > Homarus americanus. Next base: position 766 of record NW_024715481.1, read on the forward strand.
TGAGGAGATCTTCCTGGTATGCTCATCCTGAGGCAGTTCTGCAGACAATGCTCTGCAGTAAGGATGAGGAGGAGAGAAGAGGGCAGTCAAAAAGATCTTGGATATGAGACTATGAGAGGATCTGGGCATGGCGAATCAGTTGGTGACGATTCCTTCAGGGTCAGGAAGACTCCTGAAGTCAATCTAGGTGCCAAGACCCTCACTGATCTCATAGATCTGGATAACATCCAGGCTGGCAGTGAGCCCCCTCTTACCTGCAGCCTCACCAATGTTCAAGTCAGAGCTTTCCTGGACAACCCCATGCATGTCCCTGCCTGGCCCTCGCACACCCAGAGTATAGAGCGTTGTGTACAGCAAGTGAGCGAGGCCAGCAGTCACGTGTACAGCCAGGAGAGGAGGGAAGGCTACATCCGAGCTCAGGTGGTCAGCAGGGAGGTGATGAGTAGAAACAGAAGCAAGAAAGACATGTTCTCTATGGTGTGCAGAAACACCGGGTCGTAGTAGTAAAACCGGTTTTTGTATTTGATGATTTTGTTTTCTAAAGGAATATTAAATTTAATAAATGTGTCAAGATCATTCGTTTCACTATTCTGGATCATTTTCATCCTAATAAATTAACCTGATACATTTACTTTACTTTAAATAAGCAATTTAGTGGTGTTGGTAAAAGGGTGGGAATACTGAATTTTCATAAGATTTCAAGTTAAAATTTACCTAGCAAAAAATGAAAACTTTTCAAATCTGAAGATATCACATGATTCTGCACATAGAACTGCATTATTAATACCATGGGCCGATTTTTCAAACTAAAAAAAAAAAAATTCGCCTCCGTATGACACACCCTAGTGCATACACCCCAACACTGGATGCAGAGGATGAAATAACGGAGGCCTTTTATTCCGACCTCGACAGAATGCTAAGCTCTATCCCCAGAGAAGACAAGATTGTGCTCCTTGGCGTACTTCAATGCCAGAGTTGGCAGAGATGCTAACATTTGGCAGGGAACCATAGGGAAAAATAGACTGGGCAAGAGTAATCCCAACGGCCTACTCGTCCTCAACAAGTGTGCTACACACAACCTCACTATCACCAATACCATGTTTAGCCAGGCAGACAAAATCAAGGGTGTGTGGCAACACCCTCGATCCAAACACTGGCATCTCATTGACTTCATCATTGTCAGCGAAAGAAATCGCCGGATGACCTCATCACCCATGCCATGCGTGGCTCAGACCACTGTGACACTGATCATCGACTTGTCAGATCCTTGCTCTCACTTCACGTTGCCCCAAAACGGCGAAGGCAGCAAGCATCCAGAAGTTTTAATACTAAGCGTCTAGAGGATCCAGCAATAGCACACGCTTTCAGAGAGCTATTGAACATGGGCTTTTAAACAATCCAACAGCAAACAACGTGAATCCCAGTGCCGAATGGGATACTCTTAATATTGTTTTAACAAAAACCTGCAGAGAGACCCTAGGCCAGTTCAAAAGAATACACCAGGACTGGTTTGATGAAAATGACCCGGCAATCAAAGTACTCATCGATAATAAATGTCCTGCTTTTACTGACTGGCAGAACAACCCTCAGTCTCGGACCAAAGCTTATACCTCCCGCAAGAAGAAAGCGGCAGCCCAGCAGAAACTTTGCAATCTAAAGAACGACTGGCTTAAAAATATAGCATGTGAAGAACAAAAACTTGCAGCATAGCACAAGATGCGCGAATTTTTCATTTCCACTAAAACATTTTAATTACATCGCTGCTCAACCGAAACACCGATGTGGATGTCCTGACTACCCAGCAGGTCCCTCAGCATCCAGAGCTGACCCACCTAAGCTATCCTCCATCCCTGGATGAGGAAGCTACTGCCATCAAACAAATGAAAAATAACAAAGCCTCAGGGCCTAATGGAATCCCAGCCGAGGTTTATAAAGCAGGTGGACCTCTGCTTACCACCCGTCTCCACTTTCTCCTGCAGAATGTATCGGAGGCATTCCCAGAAGCTCCTCAAGACTCCTCCATCGTCAATATTTATAAGAACAATAGAGACCGGTCAGACTGTGGCATCTACAGTGGGATCTCGCTGCTCTCCGTAGCTGGCAAGATTATAGACCGAGTCCTCCGAAACAGACTTCTTCCTGAGGCGGGAAACTTACTCATAGAATCTCAATGTGGTTTTTGACCATCATGTGGTACCACTGACATGATTTTTGCTGCCCGCCAGATACAGGAAAAGTGCAGAAAAGAGCGTCGTGACATGTACATGCCTTTCATCGACCTAACCAAGGCCTTTGACTCAGTCAACAGGGAAGTCGTCTGCTGGATCCTCAGCTGTTATGACTGCCCACCAAAATTCATCTCCATTGTAAGGCAAGATGGCATGAACCGCAGTGTCCTACACAACGGCACCCAGTCAGAGTTCTTCCCCATCCAAACCGGGGTTAAACAAGGGTGTTTACTGGCACCAACTCTCTTTTCCATCTTCTTGTCTGCCTTCCTTACTCGAGCCAGTGCCAATTTAGCCAGTTGGGTGAATGTCTAGTACCGGGTGAAGAAGGGTCTTTTCAACATAAGACGACTCCAGGCAAGAACAAAGGTGTCGGCAGCTTCCATTACTGAACTTCAGTATGTAGACGACCTCACCCTTGTTGGTCACACTAAACACGACCTACAGGAGATCCTGAACACCTACGCAGACTCGTATGCACACTTTGGCCTTGAGGTGAATGTACTTAAGACTTAGATTCTCATTCAACCTGCCCCTGGTTCAGACACACCTACACCACCCATCCAGCTTACCGGTACTACCGTCTCTAATGTTACCCACTTTCGGTATCTCGGCTCCCACCTGTCCACCACAGCAAACATCGACGAAGAGATTCAGCGTCAGATCAGATATGCATCTCAAGTCTTTGGCAGACTCCAAAATCGTGTCTTCAGCTGTAGGGAGTTGAAATTATATACAAAGCTCCACGTATATCGAGAGTGGTCCTCCCCACTCTGCTATATGGCAGTGAGACATGGGTCACATACAGGAGGAACCACAAGGCACTTGAAAACTTTCACCAACGTAGTCTACGTTCCATCCTCTGAGTTCGCTGGGAACACAGGAAAACAAACGCCAGTATTCTCGCTGACACCAACTGTAGGAGCATCAAGGCTATCATTATCCATGAACAACTACGTTGGACTGGCCATGTTATTCACATGGACGACAGTAGACTGCCAAAGCAGCTACTTTATAGTCACCTAACGAATGGTAAATGTAACGCCGGCTGGTAATTGAAAAGGTATAAGGATAGTCTTAAGACAAAACCTGACAAAGTGCCAAATCGACTCCTCACCTGGGCGTCGATTCCTCCACATCGTAACGCTTTGAGGAGCACCGCACGAGAAGGTGTCAATGCTTTCGAAATAGCCCGACTGTAAACCGAGGCAGACAAGCGCCAACGCCGGAAAGACGCTGCCACTGCCCCTCCCGCAGTAGATGGAGCCCTCCACATGTGCAACAAATCTGAACAACGTTGCGGGTCCCGTATCGGTCTCTTTAGTCACCTCAAAACTCACTAACCTAAGTGACATCCCTAATAACTCATATCATTGTATCATAGCTGGATGATCGTCATACTCTATTCCGAGTGACAGCAAAGTAGTAGTAGTAGTAGTGTGTGTGTATGTGTGTGTGAGTGCTGAAGCAAAAATGTTGATGTGTATGCACTTATTTGTACCTCCCTGTGGGGAGGGGGTAGTGAGTGGGGTTTTGCCTAATGAAATAAGTGCACATTTTTACGTTTTTTTTATTAAAACTCTAATAATTTTTTTAATTTAAATACATTCAATATTCAAAGTATACAGATGATAGCACTTTTCTGCAGATAATGATGAGCTTAAAATCCTGTGTGAAAAGTCGAATATAATTTTTTTATTTATTATAGTAATATTTTATATATGATTGATACACAAACATACTTACTGTATTGGCAAAATCATATATAACAAATTTGCCGGTGGAAATATTACACATAATTTTTCTCGTGTGTTACAGGCTTTCAAGTTATAGTATAAATATCACTGAAGAAGATAATTACTGTAAGACAACTAAGATACAATACACACACTTATCTTTACTACACTGAGGACACCTACAACTCACCTGGTCGCTTCCATAATGGACGTTATTATTCACTGAATCCTTCCTTCATGAAGCTCTCTGTCAGTGTACTCCCTCTCATCTTCTTAACTGCTAAGTTTGCACTCTTTTCTATGATAATGTGCCTAGAAAATAATGGGAAAGAGAGGATATATATATATATATATATATATATATATATATATATATATATATATATATATATATATATATATATATATATATATATATATATATATATATATATATATATATATATATATATATATGCTGATAACCACAAGGAAAGAAGAAAACACGAAGTTCCCAAGCGCTTTTGTGTAATTCACATCTTCAAGGGTGAGTACAGACTAGAGAGAGTAATACAAATCAAGGTGTATATATACAGAGGAGGGTGAGACCAGGTCCACAATGGTCAGGTATTAGGTAATGACCCTACTAATCTTTAAATAGCACACAACGGTTGGTGGTCAGGTCAGATGGTCAAGTGACCCGGCCTTCTCACCTGATCACAAATCTTCTTAATTACAAAATTGTCCAGCTTGTACATGCCGTTACTCAAATTCATGTTGAATGCTTCGGTATGTTTAATAAGGCTAGATTCTATGATGTTCCTACTGTCAATTGACTTACATGGTAATATTGAGGAGGCATTATCCCAGTCAATGCAATGCTTGTTATCCCTCAAATGAACAAACAGAGCATTGGATTCCTGGCCTGTCCTAACACTGTATTTGTGTTGTTTAATTCTAGTTGCAAGATCTTTACCTGTCTGGCCTAAGTAAAACATATTACATTCCTTGCAAGGAACTTTATAAATGCAACCAATTGTGTTGTTGGGGGAGTTCTTGATTAACATTTGTTTAACAGTGCATGAGTTTTTAAATGCCACATTGACGTTCCAGGTTTTTAGCTGTGCAGGAATGTGTGAGAAATTTTTGTGAAATGGTAATATTAAGATATTCTTATGGTCATGGGTGGGCTTGGGGTCAGTTCTATAAAAAGTTTTCTTAGTAATGTTTAAGCATTTGTCTATGAAAGATCTAGGGTATTTAAGGTTTGAGCCAATATTATATATATATTTGTATTCCTCATCGATGAATTCCGGACTGCAAATTCTCAAGGCACGTAAAAACATTGTTGAAAATACTGACTGTTTGACTTTATTATGGTGGGCAGAATAATAATGAATGTATGAACACACATTAGTTGGTTTTCTATAAATACTGAACTTAAAAGTGTTACCTATTCTGTGTATCAGACAGTCTAGGAATGGCAATTTACAGTCTTGCTCTAATTCCACAGTGAATTTGATCGAGGGGGCTAAGTTGTTAAGTTGTGGTAGGAAAGCTTTTAGGTCCTCATTACATGGCCAGAGACATAATACATCATCAACATATCTAAACCAGACTGCTGAGGGTGGTAAAATATTACTTAATAGTTTCTTTTCAAAGAATTCCATATATAGGTTGCTTAATACAGGTGAGAGTGGATTACCCACTGCCATACCAAATTTTTGAGCATAATATTCCCCATTGAATTCGAATTTGCAATCCTTAATACATAGTTTGATGAGTTCGATGAAGTCGTCTTTCGAGACGGGCAGTGAAATGTTATCCAGGGAATCTATGAGGAACTCTAGTAAATCATCAACTGGGACCTTTGTAAAGAGTGACGTTACATCAAAGCTGACCAGTTTAAAATCATGATTAATGTGTAAGTTATTGAGTTTATCAACCAGATCCATATTATTCTTGATATTGGAGTTAGAAATGTTGCCAACTAGGGGATTTAGTAAAGAAACTAACCATTTAGATAGTTTATATATATATATATATTTATATATATATAAATATATATATATATATATATATATATATATATATATATATATATATATATATATATATATATATATATATATATATATATATATATATATATATAAATATAAATATATAAATATATAAATATATAAGTATATATATATATATATATATATATTTCATGTAAATCCACAATGAAAACGTGGATAAGATAAATCTTGATAAAATCACACGGGAAAATGGAAACAACGGAGTACCTTAGCTTTCGTCTTTATTCAAGACATCTTCAGAGGCAACTAGATTACATGGACAGAGAGAGGCTTAAATATACAGGGTGACCTAAAAACATGAGGTCAGGTCATAATGATGACATCCACTAATCCCCACACCAACACAACCGTAGAGGAGCTTAAGAGGAGGGTGGTGACGTGACTAAACAGGTCAGGTCAGAAAAAAGGGACCCACAAAATAACTGTCATACATCAAGATCAAAGGTTTTCAAAGCAGTTTTAACCTTGGGCCACTGACAAATAAATTTATGTAACATATTATCAGTTTTGAACTGACCATCACTAAGGTTTATTGATTTTAATTCCTTAATCAAACTAGCTTCAACCAGAAGTCTTTCTGTGACACAAGATGATTTGAATACTTCTAAGCTTTTTTCCCAAGCAATGGGGTGATTATTATTCCTAACATGAACGAACAAGGCACTGCTTTCAGATGCAGTTCTGATATTGTACTTATGTTGTTTGCTT
>NW_024715482.1:0-9565 GCF_018991925.1 Homarus americanus
TGGACCAACGCCCACCAGTGTCTTGGAATCTGGTTTGACCAGAAACTCACCTTCAAGCCGCAACTCGAGTATCTCAGGCACAGGACGAAGAGCAGACACAATATAATGAGGTCCCTCACCAGCAAATCCGCAGGAGCAAACCTTCATGTGCTCAAAGCCGACTACACAGCCGCCATCAGATCGCTGGTAGATTACAGTGCTCCAGCACTCATTGGACTGAGAGAAGACCAAATAGCTAAGCTAGAAGTCATTCAAAACAATGCTCTCAGGACCATGCTCGGAGCACCCATGTGGACCAAAATTTGCAATCTGCAAATGGAAACCGAGCTACCACCCCTGGCAGTACGAGTCAAGCAGGTGACAGCCGGTCTCCTCGCCAAAATCTGTAGAGCAGACAAGCCCACAGCTGCCAAGATTCGAATCAATGCCTCCCTCCACCTCGACCACAGAGTGCGAGGGGCCACCTGGTCGCACGAGGCAAGCAAGGTCATCCGACACCTGCAAGCAGAAACACTCGTCAAGAACAACCAAGACACACGAGACAATGGTTACACTGTTCCTCCACCATGGAGCCCTCCACCAGCCACACTCAAATTCACCGACCTCGGCGATAGTAAAGCCAACCTCCAAAAGGAGGACCTCAAAAAAATAACTCTCCAAGACATAGCCACCGAGACACCGGCTGATGCAGCATCATACTTCACAGACGGCTCGGTGGACCCAAAACATCATAGATCCGGAGCGGCCTTCTACACCCAAGGTCAGACCCTCCAATGGAGACTTTCCAATGACTGCTCCACCCTACAAACAGAACTGGTAGCAATCTCAAAGACCCTACAACACGCTGCAACACAACACAACAAGTCCATCATAATTCACACGGACTCGAAATCGGCCATGCAGGCGCTGCAACACAGTCAGCCAAGAGACAACGTCCACATCATCACCTCGATCCTCGCACAGCTACAGGAATTCCAAAGCCAAAACCGACCAGTCGTCTTACACTGGATTCCCAGTCATGTAGGGATCGGAGGAAACGACGTGGCAGACGAAGCAGCCAAGGCAGCTACACGTTCTAGTAGCGTACACATCCAAGTTCCAGCAAGTGTGCAACAGATCAAGAATCACCTCAGAAATACTAGCAAGCTCCACATCAAAACGAGCTTCCTTCACGCATTCAACGCTGGTTCCCAATCAGCCAAATGGTACCTGGCGGCCACAAAAGGGGAGCCACCTTTCGCTTACAAGAAAACTCCAAGACAAACCCAAGTCAGCCTTCATCGACTACGACTAGGGTACAAGTGCTCCTGGCAGATGATCGGAAACGACGTCATGGAATGCACCTACTGTCAGGAGCCAGCCAACCAGCGAACACTATCTCCTCAGTTGCGAGGTCTGAATATCGAGCAAATTCAAATCTCCCAGAAACACACACACCAACTGGCAACCCTCCTGCTTGAAAGGCCCTTGAGATACATTCACCACCTACTCCGGGTCATCACACGATACCCACCACCCAGATAGCTTAGAAAGCATCCTCTCCCAGCAAGTGCGGACCCCAGTTCGGGGGGCGCGCCACTCCGAAGCTGACCACGTCCAAGAGTGGGGGCTGGTGGTAAGCGTCCACTGATCGGGGGTCCGCTCACACTTGCAACCTGCAATATCCCTCCAATCTGCAGGTGGGACCACCTCCAATCCCAATCCGGTCTGGCTGCTCCTGGAGCTCCAGCCGGAACCACCAAACGGGCCGCCTATAGGCAAAGGCCCGTGTCGGACTACGGTCCGACAATCTCAACAACAACAACCTCCAGAAGTCGCTAAAACGAAGCAAGGATACAGCTCCAGGGGCCGACAGGATAACCTACTCCATGCTTTCTCATGCCGGTACAGCCGGACACGAGGCTCTGCTGCAAGACATCAATGCTTCGTGGACAGCACAAAGACTCCCACCGGAATGGAAGAAGGCAGATATACAGCCCATTCCAAAGCCCAGAGAACCAGACAAACCGAGGCCCATCTCCCTTCTCAGCTGCATAGCGAAGACCGGAGAAAGAATGGCTCTCAACCGACTCAAGTGGAAAGTAGGCAGCCCACACCCTCACATCTTTGCTTACACCGAGAACACCGGCACAGGCAACAACATCGCCGAGATACTCAGCATAGTGGACAGCAAACCAGCTCTGGTGGTCTTCCTCGACCTGGAGAAAGCCTTCGAACTAGCAAATCCTTTGGCCATTACAACTACGCTCGCTAAAAAAGGCGTCAAAGGAAGGTTGCTGGGGTGGATCCAGAACTACCTCACACAGAGAGAAGCACGAGTACGCTTTCAGGGAGCAACCTCAAGCTACAGGGTCCACGAAAACGGAACCCCACAAGGAGGCATCCTCAGTCCAATGCTGTTCAACGTCCTGATGGAAAATCTGGTCAAACTTCCCTTCAGACAAACAGCCAAGCTCCTATGCTATGCAGACGACTTACAGCTTATAGTAAGAGGATCGAACAGACTAGCCAACACGCAACACGCACTCCAACTTATAGAAGAGGAGTGCAACAGACTTGGACTCAAGATAAATCCAGCCAAGTCGAAAGCGATGGCCATCTGCACAGACACACCAGACAAGATGCTCTCCATACAAAACACGCCGGTAGTCTGGACCAACGCCCACCAGTGTCTTGGAATCTGGTTTGACCAGAAACTCACCTTCAAGCCGCAACTCCAGTATCTCAGGCACAGGACGAAGCGGGCCTGATATAATGGTCGCTCACCAACCGTCGCAGAGCAAACCTTCGGGTGCCAAAGCTGCAGCGCCATCAGATCGCTGGTAGATTACAGTCACTCCAACACTCAACGGACTGAGAAGACCAAATAAGCCAGCCTACAAAGTCATTTCAAACAATGCTCTGGGACCGCTCGGAGCACCCATGTGGACCAAATTTACCAATCTGCCAAATGGAAACCGAACTACCACCCCTGGCAGTACGAGTCAAGCAGGTGACAGCCGGTCTCCTCGCCAAAATCTGTAGATCAGATAAGCCCACAGTTGCCAAAATCCGAATCAGTGCCTCCCTCCACCTCGACCACAGAGTGCGAGGGGCCACCTGGTCGCACGAGGCAAGCGAGGTCATCCGACACCTGCAAGCAGAAACACTCGTCAAGAACAACCAAGACACACGAGACAATGGTTACACTGTTCCTCCACCATGGAGCCCTCCACCAGCCACACTCAAATTCACCGACCTCGGCGACAGTAAAGCCAACCTCCAGAAGGAGGACCTCAAAAAAATATCTCTCCAAGCCATAGCCACCGAGACACCGGCTGATGCAGCATCATAATTCACAGACGGCTCGGTGGACCCAAAACATCACAGATCCGGAGCGGCCTTCTACACCCAAGGTCAGACCCTCAAATGGAGACTTTCCAACGACTGCTCCACCCTACAAACAGAACTGGTAGCAATCTCAAAGGCCCTACAACACGCTGCAACACAACACAACAAGGCCGTCATAATTCACACGGACTCGAAATCGGCCATACAGGCGCTGCAACACAGTCAACCAAGAGACAACGTCCACATCATCACCTCGATCCTCGCACAGCTACAGGAATTCCAAAGCCAAAACCGACCAGTCGTCTTACACTGGATTCCCAGTCATGTAGGGATCGGAGGAAACGACGTGGCAGACGAAGCAGCCAAGGCAGCTACACGTTCCAGTAGCGTACACATCCAAGTTCCAGCAAGTGTGCAACAGATCAAAAATCACCTCAGAAAGACTACCAAGCTCCACATCAAAAAGAGCTTCCTACATGCACTCAACGCTGGTTCCCAATCAGCCAAATGGTACCTGGCGGCCACAAAAGGGGAACCACCTTTCGCAGACAAGAAAACTCCAAGACAAACCCAAGTCAGCCTTCACCGACTACGACTAGGGTACAAGTGCTCCTGGCAGATGATCGGAAATGACGTCACGGAATGCACCTACTGTCAGGAGCACTTCCATGGCGTATTCCGCCGAACCTATCTCCTCGGTTGCGGGTACCAACCTCGAGACAGAACTCCGTCTCCCAGCCCGCCCAACATGCTCCTTGGCCCGTTGCTCCCCCTCCCGTCAACCATACCCCAAATAAACAGCATCCTCTCTGACCAGAAACCCCAGTTCAGCCTCCTCATTGACCATCCAAGTGACGGTGGCAATCCCTGAGTGAGGTGCTCCGCCTGGCCTCATGTCCTCAATCTGCATTGAGCCCTCTATCTAATCCGGTCTGGCTGCTCCTGGAGCTCCAGCCGGAATCACCAAACGGGCCGCCTATAGGCAAAGGCCCGTGTCGGACTACGGTCCGACAATCTATACAACAACAACAACAACCGGGCCGCCCACTCATCGCATCGCTCCTGAACGAAGAAGACCTCTCAACAAGACCTCCTGCTGGACCCGGAACTCTGAAGACCGCCCTCTCCCTTGTACCATTGTTGGCCATCTTCCCGGACCGGACCACCCACGACTGTCATCGTCCACAACAACTCACGAGCGTTCTCGGTTTATCGAGCATTAGCTTGCCCTCCCCACTGGTGGTGTGAGTGACCCACACTCCAGCTGGAGAGCAGTTATAGCGCGATATTCCCGGCGTGGTTTGAGCTCTTTTCCTTCTACTACCATTTTTCCTTTTCGCTCTGGCCTAGGGACCTGCACCCTCAAAAGTGTATTCGTCCTGCGGTCCCCCCTGTAACTGTTCACCTCCCTCCCAGGAGATTGTGAACACGAAAGGGGGTCGGAGCAAAACCCTCCCCAGCCGAGTCTTTCCAGGAAAACCGTGATCGTGCGGGTCCACCTGGAAAGAGGGTCGCAATCCTTATCCTTCCCAAATAGGCACACTTAGCTCACGTCTATAAGTGAGCAGTCACATACACTAGGAAGAAGGCTTCCCCAATCGGGGCTCCGTGAGAGAAGCTCAGGAACCACTCTACGACCACCAGCTAGTGGGGAGTGCTGTAATTCCTTTGCTATTTACTCAACCGGAATAGGTAGGATAAAAAAAAAAATAAAAAAAAAATAAAAAAACCCGGTTATGGAGCGCGTACGCCCTCCTAACCGCGATCCCCGCCTGAACCGCCAACCTGACGACCCGAACCACGACAGGCTTCGCACAGAGAAAGCAGACCAGTTACGCGCCTTCAATGAAGCCCTGAAAACTAGGAACTCTGCCACCACCTCCAACAACTCCACCACCACCACCACCTCCACCACCACCACCACTGCTACCGCTACTGAGGACAACTGGACGAAGGTAGAAAATAAGAAACGCCGACGTGCCTTTTCGGGAAACGATTGCCGTCAAGCAGCCCCCAAGGCACCCATCACCACCACCAGCTCACCTCCAACGACACTGCCAAAATTCCGGATCACGAAAACGGACGCAAAAACAACATATGCCGCCGTCACAGAGATGGAAAAGCAAAACCCACTGGCCAAGTTCTCAGTGCGGCCCAACCTAAAGGGAGAGATGATCGTTCACCCCAAAGACAAGAACTCCGCCACCACCCTCGACACTTACCTACAAAACACCACCACCATTACTTCAACCAAGCTAGACCCCGCCCAGAAACTGATGAAGTCGGTAGTCCTCCGGTACCCAAAGGAACTACCTCTCGAACCCCTGGAGAACCACCCGAAGATCCTAAAAGCCGAGAGATGCTCTCCCCTGTCCGACAAGACGGCCACCACGAAACAAGTCCTCATAACGCACTACGGCTCACACCCCAGCACCATAGACCTCAAAACCTGGGGGATCTACGAAGTGAGGCCCTTCGTCCCAGAGCCCCTGCGATGCTTCAGATGCCAGAAATACGGGCACCATCAGACAAGGTGCACGTACAGGGAAATCTGCGCAGTCTGCGCACAGAAGCACGGCACACAGTCCTGCCTCACCAAACTGAAAAATGGGGGAAAAATTGCCCCCAAGTGTGCCAACTGCGGGGGCAAACACCACGCCTGGAATCCTGGATGCTCCGAGAGAACAAAGAGGGTCCAGGCAAACCGACCAGCAGCAAGACCGGCCCCCACCGCCTACACACCAGCCCCACCAAGTACCTTCGTGTGGGGAACCCAAAGGCCCAAACAACAAAGACAACCTCCTCAGCCAGTCAACACCCAAAGTGCAGCCCAGTCTCCTGGCCTCACTACAGCCACACCTCAGCCACCCAAGCAGCAGAGAACGACAACCACGAGAAAGACAAAAGAAGCACACACCAAGGCACCAGAAGGAATGATACACATATCAGACCTAGCCAATGTACTGACGACCTTCGCGGAGGGCCTAGCCGGACTACTGGGCCACAAGATCCAACCCACACAGCTCCAAATACTCATGGGGAGCGTCCTCGGGCAAGTCGCCACAGCTCCAGCCACCTCAGTGGAGGAAGCCACGCCGGTCCGCACACGAGTAACAGCCGAGGTACACCCTACACCGAAGAAGGCCACCAGAGAACCCAAGACACCGACAGCTCCCAAGATACCGACAGCTCCCAGAAAGAAACTGGACGTTTCAACTCCCCTGAACCGAACCACGGCCCAGAAGGCAAAAACCACAGAACACGAAGATATGAACCTGATCCAGTTGGAATCGAACTTGGACATCTCCATCGAGGACCACCAGAAGTCCCCGATGAAACAGTGATGGAAAACATCAGCACCCTGAACATCCTAACATGGAATGCTCAGGGCATCAAAAACAAGAAACACCTCCTACAAGAAGCAGCAGCCAAGGACAAGCTTGACATCATACTGCTACAAGAAACACTTCTACAAGAACACCACTGTTTCAAATTCAGCGGTTACAAGACATACAGGAGGCATTTCACGCAGGCGTCAACAAGAGGATGTATGATCTTGGTCACGTCAAGCATACCCTCCGCCGATGTCACGCAGCAATTTCCATGTGGGGAAAACATCGAGACACAGGCCGTCAAGTAACCCTCCAAGAACGGGAATTAACTGTTCACAACATCTTCAAGACCCCAAGGGGCTCACTGGAGGTTACTCAATTATTTGCTTCGGCCGCTGACCACGCCACACTCATAGGAGGGGATTTCAACGCACATCATCCCTTCCTAAGCTCGGCAAGCCCCACAAATGAAGACGGCCTACACCTATACACCACCTTTCAAGACACACCCGAGATCTGCCTCCTGAACACCGGAGAGCCCACCCACACTAGGGGAGGAAGGCTAGATCTAACCTTCGTCTCCAGTGCACTACAGCCTTCGGCCTCCTGGCAGATACACCCCACGCTGACCAGTGACCACTTCGCCACCCTAACAACGCTGAAGGTGAACAAACTCCCCACTCCACGCCCCCCGAGATGGAGATACAACACTCAAAAGGCAGACTGGGGACTCTTCAAGAAACACCTGGCTAAGTGGCGCGAAAAATCACAGCCGGCCGGCGCAGCACCCGCGGATGAGACAACCCTCCACCACCAATTGGTCGAGGCGTTTCACCTAGCGGCAGAAGAGGCTATTCCAAAAACAAAACCCACATCAAGACAGTACAATGATTACTGGTACTACTGTCCCAGGGTGAAAGAACTCAACCACAGAGTGAACATGGCCCGAAGAAACTACAGGAGACATCCCACGGCAACAAACAGACATCTCCTGCAAGTCATAGTTAAGGATACCAGGGAAGAGAAGGAAGAAATTAAAAACGTAAGCTGGCTCAAGTGGTGCTCCAAACTGAACGAGCACACCTCCCTTGGCAAGATGTGGGCCCAGATCCGAAGGGCATCTGGGAAGGCAACACCACCACCACCAACTCATCCCAACCCAGAAGAGGAAGCCGAGAGACTTGCAAAACTGTTCTCTGACCGAGCAGCAACGAAAAACCTCCCGAGACAGGCGGAGGAGACACAACGGCGTCTGCGACAGGTCAGACTCCAGATGATCGAAGAGGCCTGCAACAGTGAAGATGACACTGACAGACCATTCAACCAGCAAGAACTCCAGAAGTCGCTAAAACGAAGCAAGGATACAGCTCCAGGGGCCGACAGGATAACCTACTCCATGCTCTCTCATGCCGGTACAGCCGGACACGAGGCTCTGCTGCAAGCCATCAATGCCTCGTGGACAGCACAAAGACTCCCACCGGAATGGAAGAAGGCAGATATACAGCCCATTCCGAAGCCCAGAGAACCAGACAAACCGAGGCCCATCTCCCTTCTCAGCTGCATAGCGAAGACGGGAGAAAGAATGGCTCTCAACCGACTCAAGTGGAAAGTAGGCAGCCCACACCCTCACATCTTTGCTTACACCGAGAACACCGGCACAGACAACAACATCGCCGAGATACTCAGCACAGTGGACAACAAACCAGCTCTGGTGGTCTTCCTCGACCTGGAGAAAGCCTTCAAACTAGCAAATCCATTGGCCATTACAACGACACTCGCTGAAAAAGGCGTCAAAGGAAGGTTGCTGGGGTGGATCCAGAACTACCTCACACAGAGAGAAGCACGAGTACGCTTTCAGGGAGCAACCTTAAGCTACAGGGTCCATGAAAATGGAACCCCACAAGGAGGCATCCTCAGTCCAATGCTGTTCAATGTCCTGATGGAAAATCTTGTCAAACTTCCTTTCAGACAAACAGCCAAGCTCCTATGCTATGCAGACGACTTACAGCTTATAGTAAGAGGATCAAACAGACTAGCCAACACGCAACACGCACTCCAACTTATAGAAGAGGAGTGCAATAGAATTGGACTCAAGATAAATCCAGCCAAGTCGAAAGCGATGGCCATCTGCACAGACACACCAGACAAGATGCTCTCCATACAAAACACGCCGGTAGTCTGGACCAACACCCACCAGTGTCTTGGAATCTGGTTTGACCAGAAACTCACCTTCAAGCCGCAACTCGAGTATCTCAGGCACAGGACGAAGAGCAGACACAATATAATGAGGTCGCTCACCAGCAAATCCGCAGGAGCAAACCTTCATGTGCTCAAAGCCTACTACACAGCCGCCATCAGATCGCTGGTAGATTACAGTGCTCCAGCACTCATTGGACTGAGAGAGGACCAAATAGCTAAGCTAGAAGTCATTCAAAACAATGCTCTCAGGACCATGCTCGGAGCACCCATGTGGACCAGAATTTGCAATCTGCAAATGGAAACCGAACTACCACCCCTGGCAGTACGAGTCAAGCAGGTGACAGCCGGTCTCCTCGCCAAAATTTGTAGAGCAGACAAGCCCACAGTTGCCAAGATTCGAATCAGTGCCTCCCTCCACCTCGACCACAGAGTGCGAGGGGCCACCTGGTCGCACGAGGCAAGCGACGTCATCCGACACCTGCAAGCAGAAACACTCGTCAAGAACAACCAAGACACACGAGACAATGGTTACGCTGTTCCTCCACCATGGAGCCCTCCACCAGCCACACTCAAATTCACCGACCTCGGCGACAGTAAAGCCAACCTCCAGAAGGAGGACCTCAAAAAAATATCTCTCCATGCCATAGCCACCGAGACACCGGCTGATGCAGCATCATACTTCACAGACGGCTCGGTGGACCCAA
>NW_024715483.1:0-24399 GCF_018991925.1 Homarus americanus
CATACATACATAACATGCTAGTGGCAGGGGGGATTGAAGTGAATTTTAGGAGGATAGAATAGGTGCAGTGGCTAAACAGCGCTTGCATGAGGGACTTTAAGCAGCAACTCGCCTGGATGCGGCAGGATAGAGTCAGGTCAAGCGTCCGGTGCATGTTGGGTTCCGCCATGGTTTCTCAGTGTTTGTTCGGCTTGATTGTGTGTGTTGTTTTCTTGTTTGGAGGAAATGTCTTGGTATTCTTCTTCTTAGCTTGAAGTTGATTTTCTTCTAACTCTTCTCCTCTTGTTGTTCGTCTTCCTCGTGTCTGCTATCATTCTGTAAAGACTCTCTATATGTATGTAGGTATGAGTGAGTAACAGTTGCCGGTTACAGTGATACTTCATATTCGCTGGTGTTGTACTGTATGGCTTCGGTATTTCTTAATATACAAACAGCACCGTTAGTGGATTGAGGTATTTAAAAACCAGCCTGCATTACTTATATATAGAAATAAATAATGTGGCTTGGACAATAATGACGACTACTCTCTCCTACCTTCCCCAAACAAGGGCTTTTCGAAAGTATACATTGGACACAAATGACTTAGTACATCATAAATTGGTGGTTTAACAAAAGCCCTCATTAGAGAAAGGTGAAGGAGCACACAGTGAACATACAGATTAATGTTTGCACGCGTAGATCATGTAAGGTGAGATGTTGAACACCAGACACGTAGTGTAGTAACTCCCTCACAGATGGCGTTATGAGGGGCCTGATGATGTAGCAGTTACCTCACAGATGGTGTTATGAGGAAATTCACATGATGATGCTGTAGCAAAACATTCACTACGTGTTGTCGTAGCATCTTGGGGGCACCACGTGGTCGACATGACTCACTCATTCAAGTGGGTGAGGTGTGGTCCCAGGCCTCTCTATCGTGGAGTCTCAGGGGAAGTATAACTGGGTACCTGGGACCTCACTGTGTGAAGGTGGTTAGCTAGCTTGGGTAAGACTCAACTGCCGAGTTGTTTTTCACTGAGTTAAGCACTGTTCACCACTATTCATCACTGGTTCCATTCCTTTGCCAAATGAGATAGTACCTTATGGCAAGAACTTGTTGATAGTCGGCTGGGGAGGAGGGTTCAGGGGAGTGAGTTGGTATGGGCCAACATATAAATAATAATAATAATAATAATAATAATTAACGGTTTATTGAAAGAGCTTGGCAGCCAGAAGACTGAAAATATACAGTTACATATTTGGGGAATGGGTTACGAATTACAAATAATATACAAGTAACATGAGTGACACAAATAAGACATATAATAACTAGCTGGGGAAAAGCTAAAACTACAGTTCATTTCAACATAGTGACAGTGCAAGGAGTAGTGTTTACTGGGAGTGAGTACACTGATTTATTACAAGTTATCGATAATTTTTACAATGGTTGGGACTGGGCTGTTCTTATAGAGATCAGTTCGTGCACGTATGGGCTGGATGCGGTTGTGGTGTCGAAGAGCAATTCTCGGACTAGGGATCTCAGGTGGTAATGGGGCGGTGTCGGGGATGGTGTAGAAGCTTCTTACCAAATTTGCAGATGGGGTCGTGGTGATGGTCAGTGAGAGTCTAAAGGGTCAGTGTGTTGAGCGCTTCTTGATATGTGGAGTAGGAAGGGTAGAGAATAATCTTGCATGGCCTCTTTTGCACTTTTTCGAGGTGTTTACGTTGTGTGGCATTTAGGGAGGAAGACCAAGTGGAGGAGGCATAGGTGAGCTTGGGAAGTATGAATGTTGTGTAAACACTGAGGAGCTCGTGTGCAGGACCACCGAGGGACTTGAGTCGGCGTAGGAGGTGGAGACGGAAACTGGAGGATTTGATAACTTCACTGACGTGTGGTTTCTAATTTAGTTTGTTGTCTATATGTATGTGTGTGTGTGTGTGTGTGTGTGTGTGTGTGTGTGTGTGTGTGTGTATACTACTGTACTTTTTAGATCCTCCTACGCAACCTAACCTATTATAGTTAAGTATAGTAGGCTATACACTATTTGGTTAGTATGTGTTATAAAATGAAATTGCATGTTATTATTATTAATATTATTATTATTATTATTAGTAGTAGTAGTAGTAGTAGTATTATTATTATTATTATTATTATTGTTATTATTATTACATGCTAATATAATACTAAGTTGCCCGCCAGATTTCCTCAGAGATGGGAGGAGCACATTGGCGGCGGTGTTGTTTATACTCCGCCCGATTACTGATTCCTATTCACCGAGCCAGAGCTGGCGGGCGGCGTGTTATGTGCCACGTTTTGTTTCCCATTGGGCGTACCGCTCAGCTGGGGAGTAGGAGATTTCATAAAGAGAAAGTTTGAGTGGAGAGCACACCTTTTCCTTCACATACAGTTATCTTAGACCATCTACTAGTATAATAGTTTGCACAAAAATACTCTACACTCTTTCTAGGTTGTTGCTATTTTTTTTTTTTTTTTTTTTGACTTCTCATCAGATTGTGCATTCAACTAATATACACTATTAGTGTGTTTATTATTATGTTTTATAGTATTATTTCGTATAATATTGGGTAACACAATTAGAGTCACTAGTATAGTATATTATTGGGGTTTATAGCAGTTTGTGGTCTAATAGTATCATGCTTTATGAGTGGTGTTCTATGTAGTGATGATTAGGCAATAAAATATGCTTTTGGGGTTTATAGCAGTTTTTGTGGTCTACTAGTATCATGCTTTATGGGTGGTGTTCTATGTAGTGATGATTAGGCCATAAAATATGCTTTTGGTTTATTGCTAACAAAATATACTTTGCTCTACCGCTGTAGTGCAAAACATGGTGAAACTTACATACACCGTTAATAAAGTATTGATGGAAGAAGAAGAAGAAGAAGAAGAAGAAGAAGAAGAAGAAGAAGAAGAAGAAGAAGAAGAAGAAGAAGAAGAAGAAGAAGTAAGAGGAAGAATTGTGGAGGAAATGAACAGTGAGACAATGTAAAGCGTTTCTGTTATTAATATATAATAAGACAATAGGAAAATATGTTGTTGTCTCTACCTGTATTATTACCTTTGCGATAGCATGGTTCAATTTTGGGAGGACATAGGAAGGAGCAGGAGGTTAGGAAGGGATTTGTAGTGGGAGAGATAGTGTCTGTGATCCTCGGGTCACCACTCCTCGGATTGTGTCAGTTCAAGTTTAGAAGCTCCAACAACTTTCCCTGAATACGAATTGGCAACCTTTCGATTTACAACAGGTACCTACTTACTGCTACAGTAGGTAGGTGAACAGGGACCAAGGGGGCTAGGAAGAGTGTCCAAACAACTTGCTCCTGCCTGCCTGTGTGATGTAGTCGTGGCCAGAATTAGGTTAGGATACAGACACATCTGGCTAGTTAGTAACGCTGTACACATACCGGAACACTCAGCATGTAAACTTGGTGATACACCTTTAAAGCACTACTATATTATTGAATGGGACACTGTCAAAGACTTCAGGCCACCTCACTTATTGTATCTTGAACTATGTCATTACTTCATTGAGGACATTACATTCTTGCTCTTTATCCCAAATTGGCTAGCCCACACTGGTAAATGTGTACTGTACTGTCAATGAATCTGATGTATTTCTTTGTGTATGAACCTGACTGAAAATAAGGTCGCCTCCCTTGCTGCTGCTGCTAAAGCTGCTGCTGCTTCTTGCGCCCTTCTAAGTCCCGTTTAAGTCCCCCACCCCAGGCCCCCGCAGTACCCCTTCACATCTACACCATTCAAAAACAATTTCACTCAATTTCCACAATACTATGCTAATTACACGTAAAATAGAGTGTTATCCTGCAAAACGTTGATGTCGTATATTTCTCTCTTTAAGTGATATCCTGTGGCTCCGAAAGGAGCCTGTTTGGTTAGGTTGTCTTGTGTGAACGAACCTTGGGTTCTTATTTCTTCCCTGTCTTCTTGGGGAGGAGCACAGCTTGGATGTTAGGAAGGACACCCCCTTGGGCAATGGTGACTCCA
Source organism: Homarus americanus (assembly GCF_018991925.1). Taxonomy (NCBI): domain Eukaryota; kingdom Metazoa; phylum Arthropoda; class Malacostraca; order Decapoda; family Nephropidae; genus Homarus; species Homarus americanus. The sequence goes on from NW_024715483.1 coordinate 4,007, forward strand.
GACAGGAGCTTGTTCAGCTCCTCGTCATTGCGAATGGCAAGCTGAAGATGACGCGGGATAATGCGGGTCTTCTTGTTGTCGCGGGCGGCGTTACCGGCCAGCTCGAGCACTTCTGCTGCCATGTACTCCATGACGGCTGCAAGGTACACAGGGGCACCTGCACCAACACGCTCAGCATAGTTGCCTTTACGCAAGAGACGGTGGATCCTACCCACGGGGAACTGGAGTCCGGCCCTGCTAGAACGGGACTTTGACTTGCCCTTCACTTTGCCTCCCTTGCCGCGTCCTGACATGTTGCTGCTGCTGCTTTTCGTGATAGGAGTTAAATTTCCGCCCGCCACCTTGGTCTTTTATACCAAGCTCAGGATCAGGCCAGGTGGCCGTCTCGCGGACCCAACCAATGTAAGAGAGCCGTAGCTGCAGCCAGTCTGATCCTGAGCGGCCCGCTCGGTATATAAGGAAAAGTTAGTCGGGCCAGTTTTCAATTCTCTCGCTCCGCGCCACGAGTAACTGTGCCGCCATGCCTCCAAAAACTTCCGGAAAGGCTGCCAAGAAGGCTGGAAAGGCCCAGAAGGCCATTGCCAAGGGTGACAAGAAGAAGAAGCGCAGGAGGAAGGAAAGCTACAGCATCTACATCTACAAGGTACTGAAGCAAGTGCACCCCGACACAGGAGTCTCCTCCAAAGCTATGTCCATCATGAACTCTTTCGTGAACGACATCTTCGAGCGCATCGCTGCCGAGGCTTCCCGCCTGGCGCACTACAACAAACGCTCCACCATTACAAGTCGGGAAATCCAGACAGCTGTCCGACTCTTGCTGCCCGGTGAACTGGCCAAGCATGCCGTGTCTGAGGGCACCAAGGCTGTCACCAAGTACACCTCTTCCAAGTAAGAAGTTACTTGTGCACAACAAACACGCCATCCCACTACTACAACTTAATCGGCTCCATCGGAGCCACAGTTACATGTTAAAGAGACAGTTACCGACAGTGATATATTGAGAGGGAAATAAAAAAATAAAATTATAATAATCTGCATTCTCTATTGGCGTAGAAACAGGACTAAATCGAAACATAATAAATAAATAAATAAATTCTGCGTGGAGTACTTTTACACCCACTGCAAAGTGACATACATGGAGTGTGTTTGGGCTTCATTTCTTGTTTGCAGCATGCCTATTTCATGTAAAAAAAATTTTTATCTTATTTTATTGTATGTTCTTTTATTTTATTTATTTCTTTACTTACTTATTCTTTATATATTTATTTGTTACTAGCTCTTGTTTGTTGCACCCACCCACCTCCCGAATTGATGACCTACTATACAATCGTACCTCCACGAATGTTACCAACTTACCGTTAGGCGATTTGGGTAACAGAAATTAACGCTCTCCGACCACCAACCATTTCGATTGTCATGAAAATTATCTTCAGAACAGTTCTTTGGCCCTGAGAAGGGCCGAGTTATAGATGTCTGGTAGGTTTTGTTGTGCTTTTTGTTTTTCCCCAAGGAAGAGGACTTAAGCACGCTCTCCGCGGATGCGCCGGGCCAGCTGGATGTCCTTGGGCATGATGGTAACGCGCTTGGCGTGAATGGCACACAGGTTGGTGTCCTCGAAAAGACCCACCAGGTAAGCCTCAGAGGCTTCCTGCAGAGCCATGACGGCAGACGACTGGAAGCGCAGGTCAGTCTTGAAATCCTGGGCGATCTCTCGCACCAGGCGCTGGAAGGGCAGCTTCCTGATGAGTAGCTCTGTGCTCTTCTGGTAACGACGGATCTCACGAAGGGCGACGGTTCCGGGCCTGTAACGATGGGGCTTCTTGACACCACCGGTGGCTGGGGCGGACTTGCGAGCTGCCTTGGTGGCAAGCTGCTTCCGTGGAGCCTTGCCTCCAGTGGACTTGCGGGCAGTCTGTTTAGTACGGGCCATCTCGACGACGAAATAGTCAATACGGGCGGCCCGGCAGGCGGCCGGGCTTATATACAGACATTCTCCACCTCAGTGGCCACCTCATTGGCCACGAGTGCCGCATGCGTCATCCGCAAGCTACGCCCCACCTCCAAGAGGGAGGGACGGCCTTGGATGAACGATACTACCGCTGCGTCCACAGCACGCCACCTACTCCCACCAAACCGTGGGCGAAGCCACACCAGGACCACCTGTAGTAGCAACCACAACAACATGACTGGACGAGGCAAAGGAGGCAAGGGACTTGGAAAGAGTGGCGCCAAGCGTCATCGTAAGGTGCTTCGTGACAACATCCAGGGTATCACCAAGCCCGCCATTCGTCGTCTAGCTCGGCGTGGAGGTGTTAAACGTATATCCGGCCTCATCTACGAGGAGACCCGCGGCGTCCTCAAGGTGTTTCTGGAGAACGTCATCCGTGACGCCGTCACCTACACCGAGCACGCAAAAAGGAAGACCGTCACCGCCATGGATGTGGTGTATGCCCTGAAACGGCAGGGCCGCACCCTTTATAGTTTTGGTGGTTAATCAACCTGATGGACGGGCGCACACCACCACCACCACCACGACAAACAAATATACGGACCTAATTTTAGGTCCACATTTAAATCGCTAAAGAGTTGGTTAGACACTGAGTAAATCGTTGAAAATATATCCAATCACATGATCCTCTCTAATTCTGGACTTGTGGTATGAGTATAGGTTGTGTGTGAACGTGTTGGAACCACTTCCTAATAATTGTCAGTCAGTCAGTCAGTCAGTCAGTCAACATTCACCTAACCTCCAGGTACCTCACCTAACTTCCTGTAGCGTCACCGAACCTCACGAAATGTAACCCAATGTAGTTTATAATCTATCCTAACATGACATAACATAACCACGCACTATATTACTTCGGTAAAATGTGAGTTTAATAAGAATTGGGTTAATAATTCATTCCTTGTACATACATACATACATACGCCAACTTTTATACATACATACATACATATACATACATACATACATACATAACATGCTAAGAGTGGCAGGGATTAAAACAATTTTGGGAGGATAGAATAGGGTGCAGTGGCCTAAATAAGCCTTGTGAGGACTAAAGCAGCAACTCCTTACCTGGATCTGACAGGATAGGAATCAGTCAAGCGTCAGTGCATATTGGGTTCCGCCATAGTTCTCAGTGTTTGAGTCGAGAAAGCAGTTCGCGCATGTTGTTTTGCTGTTGGGAGGAAATGTCTTGATATTCTTCTTGGCAGAGTTGGTTGCTTAACTCTTCTCCTCTTGTTATTTCATTATGTGTCTGCCTATCGATATAAGACTCTCTATATGTATGTAGGTGTGGTGAGTAACGATTGTAGTTACAGTGATACTTCATATTCGCTGGTGTTGTACTGTATGGCTTTGGTATTTCTTAATATACAAACGGCACCGTTAGGGGATTGAGGTATTTAAAAACCAGCCTGCATTACTTATATATAGAAATAAATAATGTGGCTTGGACAATAATGACGACTACTCTCTCCTACCTTCCCCAAACAAGGGCTTTTCGAAAGTATACATTGGACACAAATGACTTAGTACATCATAAATTGGTGGTTTAACAAAAGCCCTCATTAGAGAAAGGTGAAGGAGCACACAGTGAACATACAGATTAATGTTTGCACGCGTAGATCATGTAAGGTGAGATGTTGAACAACAGACACGTAGTGTAGTAACTCCCTCACAGATGGCGTTATGAGGGGCCTGATGATGTAGCAGTTACCTCACAGATGGTGTTATGAGGAAATTCACATGATGATGCTGTAGCAAAACATTCACTACGTGTTGTCGTAGCATCTTGGGGACACCACGTGGTCGACATGACTCACTCATTCAAGTGGGTGAGGTGTGGTCCCAGGCCTCTCTATCGTGGAGTCTCAGGGGAAGTATAACTGGGTACCTGGGACCTCACTGTGTGAAGGTGGTTAGCTAGCTTGGGTAAGACTCAACTGCCGAGTTGTTTTTCACTGAGTTAAGCACTGTTCACCACTATTCATCACTTGTTCCATTCCTTGGCCAAATGAGATATTGCCATATAGCAAGAACTTGTTGATAGTCCGCTGGGAGGAGGGTTCAGGGGGTGAGTTGAGTGTGGGCCAACATATAAATAATAATAATAATAATAATAATTAACGGTTTATTGAAAGAGCTTGGCAGCCAGAAGACTGAAAATATACAGTTACATATTTGGGGAATGGGTTACGAATTACAAATAATATACAAGTAACATGAGTGACACAAATAAGACATATAATAACTAGCTGGGGAAAAGCTCAAACTACAGTTCATTTCAACATAGTGACAGTGCAAGGAGTAGTGTTTACTGGGAGTGAGTACACTGATTTATTACAAGTTATCGATAATTTTTACAATGGTTGGGACTGGGCTGTTCTTATAGCGATCAGTTCGTGCACGTATGGGCTGGGCTGGATGCGGTTGTGGTGTCGAAGAGCAATTCTCGGACTAGGGATCTCAGGTGGTAGTAGGAGCCGGTGTCGGGGATGGTGTAGAAGCTTCTTACCAAATTTGCAGATGAGGTCGTGGTAATGGTCAGTGAGAGTCTAAAGGGTCAGTGTGTTGAGCGCTTCTTGATATGTGGAGTAGGAAGGGTAGAGAATAATCTTGCATGGCCTCTTTTGCACTTTTTCGAGGTGTTTACGTTGTGTGGCATTTAGGGAGGAAGACCAGGTGGAGGAGGCATAGGTGAGCTTGGGAAGTATGAATGTTGTGTAAACACTGAGGAGCTCGTGTGCAGGACCACCGAGGGACTTGAGTCGGCGTAGGAGGTGGAGACGGAAACTGGAGGATTTGATAACTTCACTGACGTGTGGTTTCTAATTTAGTTTGTTGTCTATATGTATGTGTGTGTGTGTGTGTGTGTGTGTATATACTACTGTACTTTTTAGATCCTCCTACGCAACCTAACCTATTATAGTTAAGTATAGTAGGCTATACACTATTTTGTTAGTATGTGTTATAAAATGTCATTGCATGTTATTATTATTAATATTATTATTATTAATATTATTATTATTCTTATTATTATTAGTATTATTATTATTATTAATATTATTTTTATTATTGTTATTATTATTACATACTAATATAATACTAAGTTGCCCGCCAGATTTCCTCAGAGATGGGAGGAGCACATTGGCGGCGGTGTTGTTTATACTCCGCCCGATTACTGATTCCTATTCACCGAGCCAGAGCTGGCGGGCGGCGTGTTATGTGCCACGTTTTGTTTCCCATTGGGCGTACCGCTCAGCTGGGGAGTAGGAGATTTCATAAAAAGAAAGTTTGAGTGGAGAACACACCTTTTCCTTCACATACAGTTATCTTAGACCATCTACTAGTATAATAGTTTGCACAAAAATACTCTACACTCTTTCTAGGTTATTGTTATGTTGGTTTTTTTTTTTTTGACTTCTCATCAGATTGTGCATTCAACTAATATACACTATTAGTGTATTTATTATTATGTTTTATAGTATTATTTCGTATAATATTGGGTAACACAATTATAGTCACTAGTATAGTATATTATTGGGGTTTATAGCAGTTTGTGGTCTAATAGTATCATGCTTTATGAGTGGTGTTCTATGTAGTGATGATTAGGCAATAAAATATGCTTTGGGGGTTTATAGCAGTTTTTGTGGTCTACTAGTATCATGCTTTATGGGTGGTGTTCTATGTAGTGATGATTAGGCCATAAAATATGCTTTTGGTTTATTGCTAACAAAATATACTTTGCTCTACCGCTGTAGTACAAAACATGGTGAAACTTACATACACCGTTAATAAAGTATTGATGGAAGAAGAAGAAGAAGAAGAAGAAGAAAGAAGAAGAAAGAAAAGAAAGAAAGAAGAAAGAAAGAAGAAGAAAGAAGAAGAAGAAGAAGAAAAGAAGAAAGAAGAAAGAAGAAGAAGAAGAAGAAGAAGAAGAAGAAGAAAGAGAAGAAAGAAGAAAGAAGAAGAAGAAGAAGAAGAAGAAGAAGAAGAAGAAGAAGAAGAAGAAAGAAGAAGAAGAAGAAGAAGAAGAAGAAGAAGATAAAAGCAAAGAGGAGGAAAAAAGAAGAAGAAGAAGAAGAAGAAGAAGAAAGAAGAAAGATAAAAAAAGAAGAAAGAAGAAGAAGAAAGAAAAAGTAAAGAAAGAAGGAAGAAGAAGAGGAAGAAAGAAGAAGAAAGAAGAAAGAAGTAGAAGAAAGAAGAAGAAGAAGAAAAATAAAAAGAAAGAAGAAGAAAGAAAGAAAGAAGAAAAAAGAAAGAAGAAAAAGAAAGAAGAAAGAAGAAGAAGAAGAAGAAAGAAGACGAAGAAGAAGAAGAAAGAAGGGAGAAGGTGTGGAGAATGAACAGTGAGACAATTTAAAGCCTCCGGGATGGCGGCAGCGTTTCTGTTATTAATATATAATAAGACAATAGGAAAATATGTTGTTGTCTCTACCTGTATTATTACCTTTGCGATAGCATGGTTCAATTTTGGGAGGACATAGGAAGGAGCAGGAGGTTAGGAAGGGATTTGTAGTGGGAGAGATAGTGTCTGTGATCCTCGGGTCACCACTCCTCGGATTGTGTCAGTTCAAGTTTAGAAGCTCCAACAACTTTCCCTGAATACGAATTAGCAACCTTTCGATTTACAACAGGTACCTACTTACTGCTACAGTAGGTAGGTGAACAGGGACCAAGGGGGCTAGGAAGAGTGTCCAAACAACTTGCCTGTGTGATGTAGTCGTGGCCAGAATTAGGTTAGGATACAGACACATCTGGCTAGTTAGTAACGCTGTACCCATACCGGAACACTCAGCATGTAAACTTTGTGATACACCTTTAAAGCACTATATTATTGAATGTGACACTGTCAAAGACTTCAGGCCACCTCACTTATTGTATCTTGAACTATGTCATTACTTCATTGAGGACATTACATTCTTGCTCTCTATCCCAAATTGGCTAGCCCACACTGGTAAATGTGTACTGTACTGTACTGTACTGTCAATGAATCTGATGTATTTCTTTGTGTATGAACCTGACTGAAAATAAGGTCTCATCCCTTGCTGCTGCTGCTGCTGCTGCTGCTTCTTGCGCCCTTCTAAGTCCCGTTTAAGTCCCCCACCCCAGGCCCCCGCAGTAACCCTTCACATCTACAACATTCAAAATCAATTTCACTCTATTTCCACAATACTATGCTAATTACACGTAAAATAGAGTGTTATCCTGCAAAACGTTGATGTCGTATATTTCTCTCTTTAAGTGATATCCTGTGGCTCCGAAAGGAGCCTGTTTGGTTAGGTTGTCTTGTGTGAACGAACCTTGGGTTCTTATTTCTTCTCTGTCTTCTTCGGGAGGAGCACAGCTTGGATGTTAGGAAGGACACCCCCTTGGGCAATGGTGACTCCAGACAGGAGCTTGGTCAGCTCCTCGTCATTGCGAATGGCAAGCTGAAGATGACGTGGGATAATGCGGGTCTTCTTGTTGTCGCGGGCGGCGTTACCGGCCAGCTCGAGCACTTCTGCTGCCAGGTACTCCATGACGGCTGCAAGGTACACAGGGGCACCTGCACCAACGCGCTCAGCATAGTTGCCCTTACGCAAGAGACGGTGGATTCTACCCACGGGGAACTGGAGTCCGGCCCTGCTAGAACGGGACTTTGACTTGCCCTTCACTTTGCCTCCCTTACCGCGTCCTGACATGTTGCTGCTGCTGCTTTTCGTGATAGGAGTTAAATTTCCGCCCGCCACCTTGGTCTTTTATACCAAGCTCAGGATCAGGCCAGGTGGCCGTCTCGCGGACCCAACCAATGTAAGAGAGCCGTAGCTGCAGCAAGTCTGATCCTGAGCGGCCCGCTCGGTATATAAGGAAAAGTTAGTCGGGCCAGTTTTCAATTCTCTCGCTCCGCGCCACGAGTAACTGTGCCGCCATGCCTCCCAAAACTTCCGGAAAGGCTGCCAAGAAGGCTGGAAAGGCCCAGAAGGCCATTGCCAAGGGTGACAAGAAGAAGAAGCGCAGGAGGAAGGAAAGCTACAGCATCTACATCTACAAGGTACTGAAGCAAGTGCACCCCGACACAGGAGTCTCCTCCAAAGCTATGTCCATCATGAACTCTTTCGTGAACGACATCTTCGAGCGCATCGCTGCCGAAGCTTCCCGCCTGGCGCCCTACAACAAACGCTCCACCATTACAAGTCGGGAAATCCAGACAGCTGTCCGACTCTTGCTGCCCGGTGACCTGGCCAAGCATGCCGTGTCTGAGGGCACCAAGGCTGTCACCAAGTACACCTCTTCCAAGTAAGAGGTTACTTGTGCACAACAAACACGCCATCCCACTACTACAACTTAATCGGCTCCATCGGAGCCACAGTTACATGTTAAAGAGACAGTTACCGACAGTGATATATTGAGAGGGAAATAAAAAAAATAAAATTATAATAATCTGCATGCTCTATTGGCGTAGAAACAGGACTAAATCGAAACATAATAAATAAATAAATAAATTCTGCGTGGAGTACTTTTACACCCACTGCAAAGTGACATACATGGAGTGTGTTTGGGCTTCATTTCTTGTTTGCAGCATGCCTATTTCATGTAAAAAAAAATTTTATTTTATTTTATTGTATGTTCTTTTATTTTATTTATTTCTTTACTTACTTATTCTTTATATATTTATTTATTTACTGCTCTTGTTTGTTGCACCACCCACCTCCCGAATTGATGACCTACTATGCAATCGTACCTCCACGAATGTTACCAACTTACCGTTAGGCGATTTGGGTAACCGAAATTAACGCTCTCCGACCACCAACCATTTCGATTGTCATGAAAATTATCTTCATAACAGTTCTTTGGCCCTGAGAAGGGCCGAGTTATAGATGTCTGGTAGGTTTTGTTGTGCTTTTTGTTTTTCCCCAAGGAAGAGGCCTTCATACGCTCATCTGCAGATCTTGCCAGACCCTTCTGGGATATACTTCGGCGCAGTAGTAGCAGCTTGGCGTGAATAGCACCTGGTTGGTGTCCTCCTCGAAAAAGACCCACCAGGTAAGCATCAGAGGGCTTCCTGCTGCAGAACCATGAGGGCAGGCGACTGGAAGCGCAGGTCAGTCTGCTTGAAATCCTGGGCGATCTCACGCACCAGGCGCTGGAAGGCAGCTTCCTGATGGTAGCTCCTGTGCTCTTCGGCGACGGATCTCACGAAGGGCGACGGTTCCGGGCCTGTAACGATGGGGCTTCTGGACACCACCGGTGGCTGGGGCGGACTTGCGAGCTGCCTTGGTGGCAAGCTGCTTCCGTGGAGCCTTGCCTCCAGTGGACTTGCGGGCAGTCTGTTTAGTACGGGCCATCTCGACGACGAAATAGTAAATACGGGCGGCCTGGCAGGCGGGCGGGCTTATATACAGACATTCTCCACCTCAGTGGCCACCTCATTGGCCACGAGTGCCGCATGCGTCATCCGCAAGCTACGCCCCACCTCCAACAGGGAGGGACGGCCTTGGATGAACGATACTACCGCTAAATCCATGCGCCACCTACTCCCCGCAAACCGTGGTGAAGCCACCACAGGACCACCTGTGTGTAACCCACAACAACATGACTGGACGGGGCAAAGGGCAAGGGACTTGGAAGGGTGGCGCCAGCGTCATCGTAAAAGGTTAGCCGTGACAACATCCAGGGTATCACCAAGCCCGCCATTCGTCTTCTAGCTCGGCGTGGAGGTGTTAAACGTATATCCGGCCTCATCTACGAGGAGACCCGCGGCGTCCTCAAGGTGTTTCTGGAGAACGTCATCCGTGACGCCGTCACCTACACCGAGCACGCAAAAAGGAAGACCGTCACCGCCATGGATGTGGTGTATGCCCTGAAACGGCAGGGCCGCACCCTTTATGGTTTTGGTGGTTAATCAACCTGATGGACGGGCGCACACCACCACCACCACCACGACAAACAAATATACGGACCTAATTTTAGGTCCACATTTAAATCGCTAAAGAGTTGGTTAGACACTGAGTAAATCGTTGAAAATATATCCAATAACATGAACCTCTCTAATTCTGGACTTGTGGTATGAGTATAGGTTGTGTGTGAACGTGTTGGAACCACTTCTAGTGTCTGATCAGTCAGTCAACGATTGCACCCTAACACTCCAGGTACATCACCTAACTTCACAATGGCGTCACCAAAGACCTCACAAAATGTAAGCTTAATGTGGTTATAATCTATCTAACATGACATATATAACCACGCACACTATACTTGGTAAGGTAATGAGTTTTAATACACAAAGTTACAGTTATCACATTCATTCATCACATACATACATACATACATACATACATACATAACATGCTAGTGGCAGGGGGATTGATGAATTTTTAGGAGGATAGAATACAGGTGCAGTGGCTAAACAGCGCTTGCGTGAGGGACTTTAAGCAGCAACTCGCCTGGATGCGGCAGGATAGAGTCAGGTCAAGCGTCCGGTGCATGTTGGGTTCCGCCATGGTTTCTCAGTGTTTGGTCGGCTTGATTGTGTGTGTTGTTTTCTTGTTTGGAGGAAATGTCTTGGTATTCTTCTTCTTAGCTTGAAGTTGATTTTCTTCTAACTCTTCTCCTCTTGTTGTTCGTCTTCCTCGTGTCTGCTATCATTCTGTAAAGACTCTATATATGTATGTAGGTATGAGTGAGTAACAGTTGCCGGTTACAGTGATACTTCATATTCGCTGGTGTTGTACTGTATGGCTTCGGTATTTCTTAATATACAAACGGCACCGTTAGGGGATTGAGGTATTTAAAAACCAGCCTGCATTACTTATATATAGAAATAAATAATGTGGCTTGGACAATAATGACGACTACTCTCTCCTACCTTCCCCAAACAAGGGCTTTTCGAAAGTATACATTGGACACAAATGACTTAGTACATCATAAATTGGTGGTTTAACAAAAGCCCTCATTAGAGAAAGGTGAAGGAGCAAACAGTGAACATACAGATTAATGTTTGCACGCGTAGATCATGTAAGGTGAGATGTTAAACACCAGACACGTAGTGTAGTAACTCCCTCACAGATGGCGTTATGAGGGGCCTGATGATGTAGCAGTTACCTCACAGATGGTGTTATGAGGAACTTCACATGATGATGCTGTAGCAAAACATTCACTACGTGGTGTCGTAGCATCTTGGGGACACCACGTGGTCGACATGACTCACTCATTCAAGTGGGTGAGGTGTGGTCCCAGGCCTCTCTATCGTGGAGTCTCAGGGGAAGTATAACTGGGTACCTGGGACCTCACTGTGTGAAGGTGGTTAGCTAGCTTGGGTAAGACTCAACTGCCGAGTTGTTTTTCACTGAGTTAAGCACTGTTCACCACTATTCATCACTGGTTCCATTCCTTGGCCAAATGAGATAGTACCTTATGGCAAGAACTTGTTGATAGTCCGCTGGGGGGGAGGGTTCAGGGGAGTGAGTTGGTATGGGCCAACATATAAATAATAATAATAATAATAATAATTAACGGTTTATTGAAAGAGCTTGGCAGCCAGAAGGCTGAAAATATACAGTTACATATTTGGGGAATGGGTTACGAATTACAAATAATATACAAGTAACATGAGTGACACAAATAAGACATATAATAACTAGCTGGGGAAAAGCTCAAACTACAGTTCATTTCAACATAGTGACAGTGCAAGGAGTAGTGTTTACTGGGAGTGAGTACACTGATTTATGACAAGTTATCGATAATTTTTACAATGGTTGGGACTGGGCTGTTCTTATAGCGATCAGTTCGTGCACGTATGGGCTGGGCTGGATGCGGTTGTGGTGTCGAAGAGCAATTCTCGGACTAGGGATCTCAGGTGGTAGTAGGAGCCGGTGTAGAAGCTTCTTACCAAATTTGCAGATGAGGTCGTGGTGATGGTCAGTGAGAGTCTAAAGGGTCGGTCAGTGTGTTGAGCGCTTCTTGATATGTGGAGTAGGAAGGGTAGAGAATAATCTTGCATGGCCTCTTTTGCACTTTTTCGAGGTGTTTACGTTGTGTGGCATTTAGGGAGGAAGACCAGGTGGAGGAGGCATAGGTGAGCTTGGGAAGTATGAATGTTGTGTAAACACTGAGGAGCTCGTGTGCAGGACCACCGAGGGACTTGAGTCGGCGTAGGAGGTGGAGACGGAAACTGGAGGATTTGATAACTTCACTGACGTGTGGTTTCTAATTTAGTTTGTTGTCTATATGTATGTGTGTGTGTGTGTGTGTGTGTGTGTGTGTGTGTGTGTGTGTGTGTGTGTGTGTGTGTGTGTGTGTGTGTGTGTGTATACTACTGTACTTTTTAGATCCTCCTACGCAACCTAACCTATTATAGTTAAGTATAGTAGGCTATACACTATTTTGTTAGTATGTGTTATAAAATGAAATTGCATGTTATTATTATTAATATTATTATTATTAATATTATTATTATTATTATTATTAGTAGTAGTAGTATTATTATTATTATTATTGTTATTATTATTACATGCTAATATAATACTAAGTTGCCCGCCAGATTTCCTCAGAGATGGGAGGAGCACATTGGCGGCGGTGTTGTTTATACTCCGCCTGATTACTGATTCCTATTCACCGAGCCAGAGCTGGCGGGCGGCGTGTTATGTGCCACGTTTTGTTTCCCATTGGGCGTACCGCTCAGCTGGGGAGTAGGAGATTTCATAAAAAGAAAGTTTGAGTGGAGAGCACACCTTTTCCTTCACATACAGTTATCTTAGACCATCTACTAGTATAATAGTTTGCACAAAAATACTCTACACTCTTTCTAGGTTATTGTTATGTTGTTTTTTTTTTTTTTGACTTCTCATCAGATTGTGCATTCAACTAATATACACTATTAGTGTGTTTATTATTATGTTTTATAGTATTATTTCGTATAATATTGGGTAACACAATTATATTCACTAATATACACTATTAGTGTGTTTATTATTATGTTTTATAGTATTATTTCGTATAATATTGGGTAACACAATTATAGTCACTAGTATAGTTTATTATTGGGGTTTATAGCAGTTTGTGGTCTAATAGTATCATGCTTTATGAGTGGTGTTCTATGTAGTGATGATTAGGCAATAAAATATGCTTTGGGTGTTTATAGCAGTTTTTGTGGTCTACTAGTATCATGCTTTATGGGTGGTGTTCTGTGTAGTGATGATTAGGCAATAAAATATGCTTTGGGTGTTTATAGCAGTTTGTGGTCTACTAGTATCATGCTTTATGGGTGGTGTTCTATGTAGTGATGATTAGGCCATAAAATATGCTTTTGGTTTATTGCTAACAAAATATACTTTGCTCTACCGCTGTCGTGCAAAACATGGTGAAACTTACATACACCGTTAATAAAGTATTCATGGAAGAAGAAGAAGAAGAAGAAGAAGAAGAAGAAGAAGAAGAAGTACGAGGAAGAATTGTGGAGGGAATGAACAGTGAGACAATGTAAAGCCTCCGGGATGGCGGCAGCGTTTCTGTTATTAATATATAATAAGACAATAGGAAAATATGTTGTTGTCTCTACCTGTATTATTACCTTTGCGATAGCATGGTTCAATTTTGGGAGGACAGAGGAAGGAGCAGGAGGTTAGGAAGGGAGAGATAGTGTCTGTGATCCTCGGGTCACCACTCCTCGGATTGTGTCAGTTCAAGTTTAGCAGCTCCAACAACTTTCCCTGAATACGAATTCGCAACCTTTCGATTTACAACAGGTACCTACTTACTGCTACAGTAGGTGAACAGGGACCAAGGGGGCTAGGAATAGTGTCCAAACAACTTGCTCCTGCCTGCCTGTGTGATGTAGTCGTGGCCACAATTAGGTTAGGATACAGACACATCTGGCAAGTTAGTAACGCTGTACCCATACCGGAACACTCAGCATGTAAACTTTGTGATACACCTTTAAAGCACTATATTATTGAATGTGACACTGTCAAAGACTTCAGGCCACCTCACTTATTGTATCTTGAACTATGTCATTACTTCATTGAGGACATTACATTCTTGCTCTTTATCCCAAATTGGCTAGCCCACACTGGTAAATGTGTACTGTACTGTCAATGAATCTGATGTATTTCTTTGTGTATGAACCTGACTGAAAATAAGGTCGCCTCCCTGGCTGCTGCTGCTGCTGCTGCTGCTTCTTGCGCCCTTCTAAGTCCCGTTTAAGTCCCCCACCCCAGGCCCCCGCAGTAACCCTTCACATCTACACCATTCTCAAACATTTTCACTCAATTTCCACAATACTATGCTAATTACACGTAAAATAGAGTGTTATCCTGCAAAACGTTGATGTCGTATATTTCTCTCTTTAAGTGATATCCTGTGGCTCCGAAAGGAGCCTGTTTGGTTAGGTTGTCTTGTGTGAACGAACCTTGGGTTCTTATTTTTTCTCTGTCTTCTTGGGGAGGAGCACAGCTTGGATGTTAGGAAGGACACCCCCTTGGGCAATGGTGACTCCAGACAGGAGCTTGTTCAGCTCCTCGTCATTGCGAATGGCAAGCTGAAGATGACGTGGGATAATGCGGGTCTTCTTGTTGTCGCGGGCGGCGTTACCGGCCAGCTCGAGCACTTCTGCTGCCAGGTACTCCATGACGGCTGCAAGGTACACAGGGGCACCTGCACCAACGCGCCCAGCATAGTTGCCCTTACGCAAGAGACGGTGGATTCTACCCACGGGGAACTGGAGTCCGGCCCTGCTAGAACGGGACTTTGACTTGCCCTTCACTTTGCCTCCCTTGCCGCGTCCTGACATGTTGCTGCTGCGGCTTTTCGTGATAGGAGTTAAATTTCCGCCCGCCACCTTGGTCTTTTATACCAAGCTCAGGATCAGGCCAGGTGGCCGTCTCGCGGACCCAACCAATGTAAGAGAGCCGTAGCTGCAGCCAGTCTGATCCTGAGCGGCCCGCTCGGTATATAAGGAAAAGTTAGTCGGGCCAGTTTTCAATTCTCTCGCTCCGCGCCACGAGTAACTGTGCCGCCATGCCTCCCAAAACTTCCGGAAAGGCTGCCACGAAGGCTGGAAAGGCCCAGAAGGCCATTGCCAAGGGTGACAAGAAGAAGAAGCGCAGGAGGAAGGAAAGCTACAGCATCTACATCTACAAGGCACTGAAGCAAGTGCACCCCGACACAGGAGTCTCCTCCAAAGCTATGTCCATCATGAACTCTTTCGTGAACGACATCTTCGAGCGCATCGCTGCCGAGGCTTCCCGCCTGGCGCACTACAACAAACGCTCCACCATTACAAGTCGGGAAATCCAGACAGCTGTCCGACTCTTGCTGCCCGGTGAACTGGCCAAGCATGCCGTGTCTGAGGGCACCAAGGCTGTCACCAAGTACACCCCTTCCAAGTAAGAGGTTACTTGTGCACAACAAACACGCCATCCCACTACTACAACTTAATCGGCTCCATCGGAGCCACAGTTACATGTTAAAGAGACAGTTACCGACAGTGATATATTGAGAGGGAAATAAATAAAAAAAAAAATTATAATAATCTGCATTCTCTATTGGCGTAGAAACCGGACTAAATCGAAACATAATAAATAAATAAATTATGGAGAACCCAAAGTACGGAGTGTTGGGCTTTCGTTTTCATAAAATCTGCCTCAAAAACACTTTTTTTTTTTATTGTATGTTCTTTTATTTTATTTATTTATTTACTTACTTCTTCTTTATATATTTATTTGTTACTAGCTCTTGTTTGTTGCACCCACCCACCTCCCGAATTGATGACCTACTATACAATCGTACCTCCACGAATGTTACCAACTTACCGTTAGGCGATTTGGGTAACCGAAATTAACGCTCTCCGTCCACCAACCATTTCGATTGTCATGAAAATTATCTTCAGAACAGTTCTTTGGCCCTGAGAAGGGCCGAGTTATAGATGTCTGGTAGGTTTTGTTGTGCTGTTTGTTTTTCCCCAAGGAAGAGGACTTAAGCACGCTCTCCGCGGATGCGCCGGGCCAGCTGGATGTCCTTGGGCATGATGGTAACGCGCTTGGCGTGAATGGCACACAGGTTGGTGTCCTCGAAAAGACCCACCAGGTAAGCCTCAGAGGCTTCCTGCAGAGCCATGACGGCAGACGACTGGAAGCGCAGGTCAGTCTTGAAATCCTGGGCGATCTCACGCACCAGGCGCTGGAAGGGCAGCTTCCTGATGAGTAGCTCTGTGCTCTTCTGGTAACGACGGATCTCACGAAGGGCGACGGTTCCGGGCCTGTAACGATGGGGCTTCTTGACACCACCGGTGGCTGGGGCGGACTTGCGAGCTGCCTTGGTGGCAAGCTGCTTCCGTGGAGCCTTGCCTCCAGTGGACTTGCGGGCAGTCTGTTTAGTACGGGCCATCTCGACGACGATATAGTTAATACGGGCGGCCTGGTTGTTGTTGTTGTATAGATTGTCGGACCGTAGTCCGACACGGGCCTTTGCCTATAGGCGGCCCGTTTGGTGGTTCCGGCTGGAGCTCCAGGAGCAGCCAGACCGGATTGGGATTGGAGGTGGTCCCACCTGCAGATTGAAGGGATACTGCAGGTTGCAAGTGTGAGCGGACCCCCGATCAGTGGACACTTACCACCGGCCCCCACTCTTGGACGTGGTCAGCCTCGGAGTGGCGCGCCCCCCGAACTGGGGTCCGCACTTGCTGGGAGAGGATGCTTTCTAAGCTATCTGGGTGGTGGGTATCGTGTGATGACCCGGAGTAGGTGGTGAATGTGGTCTGTATGGGCCTTTCGGGTTAGAGTGGCCGCTGGTGTTGTGTGTGTTTCTTGGGAGATTTGAGTTTTGTCTCGGAGGCTTTGTGTGACCTCGCAATCGAGGAGATAGTGTTCGAGTGGGTTGGCTGCTGGCTCCTGACAGTAGGTGCATTCCGTGACGTCATTTCCGATCATCTGCCAGGAGCACTTGTACCCTAGTCGTAGTCGGTGAAGGCTGACTTGGGTTTGTCTTGGAGTTTTCTTGTCTGCGAAAGGTGGTTCCCCTTTTGTGGCCGCCAGGTACCATTTGGCTGATTGGGAACCAGCGTTGAGTGCATGAAGGAAGCTCTTTTGATGTGGAGCTTGGTAGTCTTTCTGAGGTGATTCTTGATCTGTTGCACACTTGCTGGAACTTGGATGTGTACGCTACTAGAACGTGTAGCTGCCTTGGCTGCTTCGTCTGCCACGTCGTTTCCTCCGATCCCTACATGACTGGGAATCCAGTGTAAGACGACTGGTCGGTTTTGGCTTTGGAATTCCTGTAGCTGTGCGAGGATCGAGGTGATGATGTGGACGTTGTCTCTTGGTTGACTGTGTTGCAGCGCTTGCATGGCCGATTTCGAGTCCGTGTGAATTATGACGGACTTGTTGTGTTGTGTTGCAGCGTGTTGTAGGGCCTTTGAGATTGCTACCAGTTCTGTTTGTAGGGTGGAGCAGTCGTTGGAAAGTCTCCATTTGAGGGTCTGACCTTGGGTGTAGAAGGCCGCTCCGGATCTGTGATGTTTTGGGTCCACCGAGCCGTCTGTGAAGTATGATGCTGCATCAGCCGGTGTCTCGGTGGCTATGGCTTGGAGAGATATTTTTTGAGGTCCTCCTTCTGGAGGTTGGCTTTACTGTCGCCGAGGTCGGTGAATTTGAGTGTGGCTGGTGGAGGGCTCCATGGTGGAGGAACAGTGTAACCATTGTCTCGTGTGTCTTGGTTCTTCTTGACGAGTGTTTCTGCTTGCAGGTGTCGGATGACCTCGCTTGCCTCGTGCGACCAGGTGGCCCCTCGCACTCTGTGGTCGAGGTGGAGGGAGGCACTGATTCGAATCTTGGCAGCTGTGGGCTTGTCTGCTCTGCAGATTTTGGCGAGGAGACCGGCTGTCACCTGCTTGACCCGTACTGCCAGGGGTGGTAGCTCGGTTTCCATTTGCAGATTGCAGATTCTGGTCCACATGGGTGCTCCGAGCATGGTCCTGAGACCATTGTTTTGAATGACTTCTAGCTTAGCTATTTGGTCTTCTCTCAGTCCAATGAGTGCTGGAGCACTGTAATCTACCAGCGATCTGATGGCGGCTGTGTAGTAGGCTTTGAGCACATGAAGGTTTGCTCCTGCGGATTTGCTGGTGAGCGACCTCATTATATTGTGTCTGCTCTTCGTCCTGTGCCTGAGATACTCGAGTTGCGGCTTGAAGGTGAGTTTCTGGTCAAACCAGATTCCAAGACACTGGTGGGCGTTGGTCCAGACTACCGGCGTGTTTTGTATGGAGAGCAATTTGTCTGGTGTGTTTGTGCAGATGGCCATCGCTTTCGACTTGGCTGGATTTATCTTGAGTCCAAGTCTGTTGCACTCCTCTTCTATAAGTTGGAGTGCGTGTTGCGTGTTGGCTAGTCTGTTCGATCCTCTTACTATAAGCTGTAAGTCGTCTGCATAGCATAGGAGCTTGGCTGTTTGTCTGAAGGGAAGTTTGACCAGATTTTCCATCAGGACGTTGAACAGCATTGGACTGAGGATGCCTCCTTGTGGGGTTCCGTTTTCGTGGACCCTGTAGCTTGAGGTTGCTCCCTGAAAGCGTACTCGTGCTTCTCTCTGTGTGAGGTAGTTCTGGATCCACCCCAGCAACCTTCCTTTGACGCCTTTTTTAGCGAGCGTAGTTGTAATGGCCAAAGGATTTGCTAGTTCGACGGCTTTCTCCAGGTCGAGGAAGACCACCAGAGCTGGTTTGTTGTCCACTGTGCTGAGTATCTCGGCGATGTTGTTGCCTGTGCCGGTGTTCTCGGTGTAAGCAAAGATGTGAGGGTGTGGGCTGCCTACTTTCCACTTGAGTCGGTTGAGAGCCATTCTTTCTCCGGTCTTCGCTATGCAGCTGAGAAGGGAGATGGGCCTCGGCTTGTCTGGTTCTCTGGGCTTCGGAATGGGCTGTATATCTGCCTTCTTCCATTCCGGTGGGGGTCTTTGTGCTGTCCACGAAGCATTGATGGCTTGCAGCAGAGCCTCGTGTCCGGCTGTACCGGCATGAGAAAGCATGGAGTAGGTTATCCTGTCGGCCCCTGGAGCTGTGTCCTTGCTTCGTTTTAGCGACTTCTGGAGTTCTTGCTGGTTGAATGGTCTGTCAGTGTCATCTTCACTGTTGCAGGCCTCTTCGATCATCTGGAGTCTGACCTGTCGCAGACGCCGTTGTGTCTCCTCCGCCTGTCTCGGGAGGTTCTTCGTTGCTGCTCGGTCAGAGAACAGTTTGGCAAGTCTCTCGGCTTCCTCTTCTGGGTTGGGATGAGTTGGTGGTGGTGGTGTTGCCTTCCCAGATGCCCTTCGGATCTGGGCCCACATCTTGCCAAGGGTGGTGTGCTCGTTGAGTTCGGAGCACCACTTGAGCCAGCTTGCGTTTTTAATTTCTTCCTTCTCTTCCCTGGTATCCTTGACTATGACTTGCAGGAGATGTCTGTTTGTTGCCGTGGGATGTCTCCTGTAGTTTCTTCGGGCCATGTTCACTCTGTGGTTGAGTTCTTTCACCCTGGGACAGTAGTACCAGTAATCATTGTACTGTCTTGATGTGGGTTTTGTTTTTGGGATAGCCTCTTCTGCCGCTAGGTGAAACGCCTCGACCAATTGGTGGTGGAGGGTTGTCTCATCCGCTGGTGCTGCGCCGGCCGGCTGTGATTTTTCGCGCCACTTAGCCAGGTGTTTCTTGAAGAGTCCCCAGTCTGCCTTTTGAGTGTTGTATCTCCATCTCGGGGGGGGTGGAGTGGGGAGTTTGTTCACCTTGAGCGTTGTTAGGGTGGCGAAGTGGTCACTGGTCAGCGTGGGGTGTATCTGCCAGGAGGCCGAAGGCTGTAGTGCACTGGAGACGAAGGTTAGATCTAGCCTTCCTCCCCTAGTGTGGGTGGGCTCTCCGGTGTTCAGGAGGCAGATCTCGGGTGTATCTTGAAAGGTGGTGTATAGGTGTAGGCCGCCTTCATTTGTGGGGCTTGCCGAGCTTAGGAAGGGATGATGTGCGTTGAAATCCCCTCCTATGAGTGTGGCGTGGTCAGCGGCCGAAGCAAATAATTGAGTAACCTCCAGTGAGCCCCTTGGGTTCTTGTAGATGTTGTGAACAGTTAATTCCTGTTCTTGGAGGGTTACTTTGACGGCCTGTGTCTCGATGTTTTCCCCACATGGAAATTGCTGCGTGACATCGGCGGAGGGTATGCTTGACTTGACCAAGATCATACATCCTCTTGTTGACGCCTGCGTGAAATGCCTCCTGTATGTCTTGTAACCGCTGAATTTGAAACAGTGGTGTTCTTGTAGAAGTGTTTCTTGTAGGAGTATGATGTCAAGCTTGTCCTTGGCTGCTGCTTCTTGTAGGAGGTGTTTCTTGGTTTTGATGCCCTGAGCATTCCATGTAAGGATGTTCAGGGTGCTGACGTTTTCC
>NW_024715484.1:0-10625 GCF_018991925.1 Homarus americanus
AGAGTCAGCATAAATGGATTAAAGTCAGACTGGGGTGCGGTCAAAAGCGGAGTTCCCCAGGGATCTGTATTAGGCCCTCTGCTGTTTGTTATATTCATTAATGATCTTGATTTAGGCATAACTAGTAGGATTAGTAAATTTGCAGATGATACCAAAATGGGGAGAGTGATAAATTCAGACAGTGACTTTGAACACCTTCAAAGAGATCTAGATACCTTACATGAGTGGTCAGTAGACTGGCAAATGAATTTTAATAGTGATAAATGCAAGGTACTACAGATAGGGAAGACGAATACAAACGTTAAGTATAAACTAGGTAACACGGAAATAGAAAACTCAGTTTGTGAAAAAAATCAAGGTGTATTTGTTAGCAACGACTTGAAACCTAGAAAACAATGTATTAGCGTTCGCAACAAGGCAAACAGGATTCTTGGGTTCATATCTAGGTCTGTGAGTAACAGAACTGCTGACGTTATCTTGAAACTTTACCTAGCATTAGTGAGGCCACACATGGATTATGCGGTTCAGTTCTGGTGTCCTTATTATAGAATGGACATAGATTCTTTGGAGAGAGTACAAAGAAGAATGACAAAATGATCCATAATATTAGAAACCTTCCATATGAAGAAAGACTGAAAAGCTTAGGCTTGCATTCATTAGAGAGGCGTAGAGTTAGGGGAGATATGATAGAGGTGTACAAGTGGGTGAGTGGGATTAACAAGGGTAAAATGGAAGATGTTCTGAAGCTCAGTAATAACGAAATAACTAGAACAAATGGCTTTAAATTAGATAAATTCCGATTCAGAAAGGATATAGGCAAGCACTGGTTTGGTAATAGAGTTGTGGATATGTGGAATAGGCTACCGAGTGCTATAGTAGGATCGGGGACGCTAGGGAGCTTCAAGACGAAGTTGGATAGGCACGTGGAAGTGCTGGGATGGGTGTGAAAGGGATCTGCCCTGTATGGGCCAGTCGGCCCCCTGCAGTATCCCACTTTCTTATGTTCTTATGTTCTTATGTTCACCTCACAATCTTTACTACATCTCACCTCACAATCTTCACTACATTTCACTTCACAATCTTCACTACATCTCACTTCACAATCTTCACTACATCTCACTTCACAATCTTCACTACATCTCACTTCACAATCTTCACTACATCTCACTACACAATCTTCACTACATCTCACTTCACAACCTTCACTACATCTCACTTCACAATCTTCACTACATCTCACTTCACATCTTCACTACATCTCACTTCACAATCTTCACCATATCTCACTTCACAATCTTCACCACATCTCACTTCACAATCTTCACCAAATCTCACTTCACAATCTTCACCAAATCTCACTTCACAATCTTTACCACATCTCACTTCACAATCTTCACTACATCTCACCTCACAATCTTTACTACATCTCACCTCACAATCTTCACTACATTTCACTTCACAATCTTCACTACATCTCACCTCACAATCTTTACTACATCTCACCTCACAATCTTCACTACATTTCACTTCACAATCTTCACTACATCTCACTTCACAATCTTCACTACATCTCACTTCACAATCTTCACTACTTCTCAATTCACAATCTTCACTACATCTCACTTCACAATCTTCACTACATCTCACTTCACAATCTTCACTACATCTCACTTCACAATCTTCACTACATCTCACTTCACAATCTTCATTACATCTCACTTCACAATCTTCACTACATCTCACTTCACAATCTTCACTACATCCCACTTCACAATCTTCACTACATCTCACTTCACAATCTTCACTACATCCCACTTCACAAACTTCACTACATCTCACTTCACAATCTTCACTACATCTCACTTCACAATCTTCAATACATCTCACTTCACAATCTTCACTACATCTCACTTCACAATCTTTCACTACATCTCACTTCACAATCTTCACCATATCTCACTTCACAATCTTTACTACATATCACTTCACAATCTTCACTACATCTCACTTCTGTATTCACCCATCTCTTCCACAATCTTCACTACATATCACTTCACATCTTCACTACATCTCACTTCTGATACCCCACCATATCTCACTTCACAATCTTCTACATCTCCTTCACAATCTTCACATCTCCACTTCACAATCTTCACCACATCTCCACTTCTAATCTTTACCACATCTCCTTCACAATCTTCCACTACATCTCACTTCACAATCTTCACTACATCTCACTTCACAATCTTCACTACATCTCCTTGCAATCTTCACTACATCTCCTTCACAATCTTCACATCTCCTTCACAATAATCTTCACCATCTCACTTACAATCTTCACTACATCTCACTTCCCACAATCTTCCTGCATCCCACTTCACAATCTTCACTACATCTCTATACAATCTTGCTGTCTCACTTCACAATCTTCACCACATCTGACTTCACAATCTTCACTACATCTCACTTCACAATCTTCACTACATCTCACTTCACAATCTTCACTAACACCATCCTTCATCACTACATATAACATCCATCATCACTACTTATAACACCATCCATCATCATCACTACATATAATACTATCCATCATCACTACATATAACATGATTCATCATCACTACATATAACACCATCCACCATCACTACATATAGAACCATCCATCACGACATATAACACCATCCGACATCATTACATATAACACCAACCAACATCACTACATATAACATCATCCATCATCACTACATACAATTCCATCCATCATCACTACATATAACACCATCCATCATCACTACATATAAAACCAACCTATCATCACTACATATAACATCATCCATCATCACTACATATAACACCATCCATCATCACTACATATAGAACCATCCTATCATCACTACATATAATATCATCCATCATCACTACATATAACACCATCCAACATCACTACATATAACACCACCCATCATCACTACATATAACATCATCCATCATCACTACATATAACTCTATCCATCATCACTACATATAACACCATCCAGCATCACTACATATAACACCAGCCATCATCACTACATATAACATCATGCATCATCAATATATATATATAACACCATCCATCATCACTACATATATTACCCTCTTATCATCACTACATATAACACCATCCATCATTACAACAATATAACGCCATCCTTCATCACTACATATAACACCATCCATCATCACTACATATTATAACACCATCCATCATCTTTACAAACACCATCCCTCTTTACTATAGTGATAAACAGAGCTTTATTTTGTTGTCAATTTCTTTAAATTCCAACCTTATTAAACAGTAATTCTTTCTGTATGGTCAAATTTTGATTTGACCTCAGTGAGAGAGCTGTTAGTGTCATTACATCACAATGGTGTTCCGACGCACTGTATCGAAGGTGACTAAGGTGGAGGTGAAGCTTTGCCAGATGAAGGAGAAGGGCCCCCGATCTAACAAACTGCAGACCACAAAACACACTAAGACCCAAAACAACAAGACCCAAAACAACAAGAAGAAGAAGGAAACTACCACTTTCTGCCGTGTACAAAAGGACCAGTACCTGCCATGGGGAGACTACATCTTCACCGGGAAAAAGACACAAAAGAAGCGCTGAACTTACGCTTCTGATATTTAAAAATACTGTAATAAAAAACATATTAATTGATTTTGTTTGTATTATTTATGCTTTTTTTATTTTCATCTATAAACGTGCTGTTTTGGGAATATATTTTGAGTTACATAATATTTAGGTACAGCAGTTTATTTCACTGTATCTACTTGTTTACCAAGTAACTGGACTTACAGTCTCCGATCGGGATTCTCAAAACAAATATTTGGCATCGAACTCCGTAAGTGAGCTCGTAATCTAGCCTGTAACTTACAGGACCTCAACACGATCAACCTGGATATAGTAGTCGCTATTTCCGGATTGCATGAAAAAAATTAATAATATATGTTTTAATAATGCTTGTTAGACTTGTTTTATCATAGAATGATGAAGAAAATGTTTTGTACATCAACATACTAAAATACAATATTAGTTTTTTTTTACGACAAGAAGAGGCTTGGCTGTTCTATTTCTCGCTTTATGGAAGAGATGCAGCTTTTGTCTTCTTACAACTTTTCAAGTAATTTGTACCAAAATAGAGGATTTTTATTGTCCACATTTAGGGTATATTTTTTTTTATGACTGAATAAACTTGCAGATAGACCTTATTAATGTGGTATAGCTGTAAATATCCTTCAGTAATGAAATCCAAATATGAGGTCAAGTGAACATTTTTGTGTTTCAGCAGTTGCGCCGATTAATTTTGATTTGTCCTTGGTGCCCATGAAGGTTGATTCAGCTTCAATAAAAAAAGTGGGGCAAAAAATAAGTGGTAAAGAAATTTTTTTCTCAGAAAAAGAATAATATTCAGAGGTTTTTTATCCGATACCTTCAGTCGTGATTATTTTGATGCAAAATTAGTAAAATGTATTTAACCCTAACACTACCTCACCTTACCTAATCTTACCTTACCTTATCTAACCTAACCTAATGTTACCTAACCTAACCAAGCCGCAACGCTCATGACACAATTGAGTTCTCTAGAAAGTTTTAATTTCATTTTCTTTTTTTAAAAATACATTTGCAGAGACAACAAACTTTTGATAATTATTTCTCCAACATATCTATAAATCTGTTGATGATATATAAATTTAGGATAGGTTAGGTTTGGTGTGATTAGGATAGGTTAGGCTAGTTTAGGATAGTCTAAGTTAGCTTAGGAAAGGCTAAGTTAGGTTGCGATACACTAGGTTAGGTTTTAATCTGCATGATATTTTTACTGAACTTTTAAACGATGTTATAATCCTGGCAGCAGGGTATCGATCACGAAAATAACACTTTGGTAGTTATAACATTTGATAAAGTTTATTATTACTGTAACATGAAACAAATCACTATAGCTGTACTTATCAATCCAGTATTAAATCTGTATTATCTTTTACCATCGCTCATTGGCCAGCTTATCTCTGCACTGTTCTCTGATATAATAAAGTATTGGTGAATGGGAATATTAATCATTTGTGAGTCACTTACTATAAAGGAAACTGTAACGGATTCTATGGACAGTTGGGAATATTTTCACGGAATAAGTCGGAGTAACTCCCCTCTTGCCCAAAAGCGATCCAAGGAGTTAATTCACAGAGCGAAAATCTAGACGAGTCTTCCTTGTTTGTTTTAGGTCATAACAACGAAAAGTTTAATAATGTTTATTACAATGATTCAGGTTTTACTGTAATTCTTCTTTTTTATATTTTTAGTATTTTGTAGATTTTTTTCACCCAGTTCATTTCTTGTTTAGATTCATTATTGCAATTATTTTTATTACAGAGTTGAATTAAAAGTTTATATCTAAGTATTTTACAGCTTCACAAATACTTTTATAAAATGTTGATACACACAGTGGACAGTTTTTAGTTCTTTCTTGTAATACCTCAGTATTACTCTGTTAAATTCTTACCATTTACACCTGACCATTTATTTATTTATTTTACAAATTGTTTAAAGAGAGAACATCACCAGCAGGATACAGATGATGAAGTAAATAGAAGTTTGTAACCTAACCCTACCCCCACTGCTACCCCTCCCTCTTGTCCCACATTCTTACTCGTCACGCCTACCCCTTACTCCTACCCCTTACTCCCACCCCTTAATCCCACCCCTTATTCCCACCCCTTATTCCCACCCCTTGCTCCCACCCCTTCCTTCTACCCCTTACTTCCACCCCTTACTCCTACCCCTTACTTCTACCCCTTACTTCTACCCCTTACTCCTACCACTTACTCCTACCACTTACTCATACCCCTTACTCCCACCCCTTGCTTCCACCCCTTGCTTCCACCCTCTTACTCGTACCCCTTGCTCCCAACCCTTACTCCTACCCCTTACTGCCACCCCTTACTGCCACCCCTTACTCCCACCCCTTACTCCTACCCCTTACTCCGACCCCTTAATCCCACCCCTTAATCCCACCCTTACTTCCACGCCTTACTCCCACCCCTTACTCCCACCCCTTACTGCACCCCTTACTGCCACCCCTTACTCCCACCCTACTCCCACGCCTTACCCCACTCCCTACTCCCACCCCCTTACTCCCACCCCCTTACTCCCACCCCCTACTCCTTCCCCTTACTCCCACCCCTTACTCACACCCCTAACTCCCACCCTTACTCCCACGCCTTACTCCCATGCCTTACTCCCACCCCTTACTCCCACCACTTACTCCCACCCCCTTACTCCCACCCCTTACTCCTACCCCTTACTCCTACCCCTTACTCCCACCCCTTACTCCCACCCTTACTCCCACCCCTTACTCCCACCCCTACTCCCACCCTTACTCCTGCACCCCTTACTCCCCGCCTTACTCCCACCCCCTTACTCCCACCCCTACTCCCACCCCCACTCCCACCCCTACTCCCACGCCCTACCCCACGCCTTTACTCCCATCGCTCTCACTCCCACCCCTTACTCCCACCCCTTACCCCACCCCCTTACTCCCACCCATTACTCCCATCCCTTACTCCCACCCCTTACTCCCACCCCTTACTCCTACCCCTTACTCCCACCCCTTACTCCCACCCTTACTCCCACGCCTTACTCCCACCCCTTACTCCCACCCCTTACTCCCACCCCTTACTCCCACGCCTTACTCCCACCCTTCACTCCTACCCTTCGCTTCTACCCCCACTGTTACCCCCCACTACGCTGGTAATTGAAGACATCATACATTTGTTCACTTAGACACCACTTATTATTCAGGACCTAATGGCTATAATATCAGAGTCATTATTCTTAACTCAACTTTATATATATATCAATTGTCAAAAACCATCACCACAAGAAAGAAAAGAACAGTCGGGTATGGCAGAAAATGTAATAAACGAACATGGAGTAAGACATCAAGCTCCATATTGTAAACAAGATCATCGTCATTGTTTATTTATTGCGAGGAAAAATATTGTTCGCAATATAATTATAAAAACCTTCTGTAATTCATTCTCTTCATTACACTAAAAGGTAATGAAGTATATAAAGAAAATAGTTTATAAATTACTAAAATAAAAATACGTATAAAAAAGTAAAATAACATCTATTGATTGAATAGAAAAGAATTATATCGTAAGTGGGTAAAAGATTTCTTGGGTAGGTTTTAGAATACAATAACTGTTTTCTGCATTACACCGATGGTTCCAAGTCAGAAATTATCCTTAAGTTTTGTGAATCAGTATTTACAGTTTTTCTTAAAGGGTGACTTAAGTTATGGTCACACGATCCCTTTGATGAGCAATTAATTTGGAGCAAGAAATTACGAGTAATTTCTTCCAAATGTGGTCACACGAGTGGCTCTTGGTTCAGTTACTACAGCAAGAAAAAAAAGTTAACGCCGCTGTGGGAGTAGAAGGGAGACGGAACATCACAACAACAATGCAGACGACGCAGCAGCTATCCTTGGTATTATTGTTATTATTAAAAAGAAATGAGAGAAAGCGAAGAAAAACTATTGGGGACTCGTAAGTGGCTGGCGAGGAGGAGGAACGAGTGTTTAATATAGACTGGTTCAACTATCGTAGTTACAGTAGGAGGGTTGTTAGTGTGTGGAGAATGACCGGCTGTATGGGCTTGTGTTTTGTAAACAAACACGCCAAAACACCACCCAAATAATAAACTCAGTGTGTCGTAAAAAACTGTTTGTGCATTTTATACATAATGTTATTGATCTATGTTATATATAGCCAAGGTAAATACTCGATAAATAAGCTTCGTGTCATTAAATATGGTATTAACCGGGTTTTGAACCGATAATCTTGCTCGAAATAGTCAAGAAATTGACTATGCGCCCATGTGACCAGTGCTTTAAGAATTGTATGATATCCTCATGGCAATGGAAACACACACACACACACACACTCACCCCATACACAGTCACACACTCACCATGCACAATCACACACACCCATACACACACCGTACATGCACAAACCATACACACACATACACACACACACACGATCACACACACCATACATACACACACCATACACATACACACACCATACACACATACACAAACACACACACACACACCATGCACACACCATACAAACAAACAAACACACACCATATACACACACACACACACACACAATGCACACACACACACCATGCACACTCACACACACACACACCATGCACACTCACACCATGCACACACACACACTAATTGTTTTAATTTAGTTCTTGGAACTCTTAAGTGGCAGCGCTTGATGTAAACACTTCTTGGCATTTTCTGTTTATCTAGTAGCAGGTATACACACAGATGTAATATGAGAAAATAAATTATGAATTCTGTCCAGGTTAGGACCATCCACCATCACCTGGACCGCGAGACAGTGGTAGTGATTACAGATTGCCCACGAGGGGGCTAGTTTATTGGGCACCCCCTTACATCCTGTGCAAGGTGAAGCGCAGAAGCGTTTACAGTGCCCAACTGGGAAGCATGCTGAGTTCATGCTTGCCTTTATGACTCATGCATTAAGGGCGTAAAAGGCCTGAAGGGTCATGGTTTTTGTCAGCAAGTTACATAAAGTGACAATGATGAGTGTGTGGGGGGAAAATTCCCGGTACAATTTATCTGTTTATGGCAAAGTGTGGCAGGTCCCTATTAATGTGAGCGGTGTTTACTGAATCAGCTGACCCTGGCTCGACCTTTGAGAGACGCAAGCCAAGTGATCTAAGAGTCGTGAATAACATGGTGAATTACTTGGTGTTATTCATTTGGGTGAATATTTGTATAAATCAAAGGTGCTGTCACACACACACACACACACACACACACCACACGTGGCACACCACCAACACACAGTTTCTGAGAAGGAGTTTGAGATTGTATTTAACGAAGTCTTAACTGGGAAAATGTTGTATGGCTTTTGTTATGGGGTAAGTTCTGGCGTGAACATTAAGACTATTTTCATAATTTTTTGTAACTAATATTTTTATCTGCCTGGTACAATTATTTATTAATTTGTATTGTAAGTTATGTCTTGATAGTCGATGTAATGTAACAATTAATTTTTTGTGTTAATGTTCATATAGATTGGTTCAGTGTTGCGGCTCTGACTCGTCAACGATGTTAATAAGCTCTTGAGTACATACTGCTGGTGAAACTATGTTATATTAACAACACGACAGACAAGTACTATAATACCTTAACATTTAACAATAATTCAGCCTTAATTTAATTTTTCACCAACTTAAGACACATAACCCAGAAGGAAGTAAGACGGGCAACATAACGCGGGATATCGTGGCTTCACTAAGTGCAAATTATGGAACTTGAGGTAACACATTATGGGAAAATGCGAGCCCTGCTAAGTGGTTCTCCTCAACATGGACGCAAACATCAGATGGACAAAGAAACAGAAGAACCCCGGATATACATTCATTTATTCTACAAAAAAGTTACGTAAACGAGCGTTAAATACGTTTAAGTAATCACAGTTTACTAAGCTGAAGTCGAGATATTAGAAGATGAAGAAGACTTTAGCATATCAGTATACCCCACGACCGGCGCCAGGATGTTAAGTGTGCCATCAGGGTATATTAGCGCTGAGAGACGGGTGCTATCGTGGTATATTAGCATACCTTCACCCTGAATGGTATATCAAAAAGTACAGGATTTACTTCACAGATATTTAGTTATATCTATCGGTATATTATATAAATTATATCAATATATCTGTGTATACCAAATATGGCATCAGAGTATATCACCGTTTGCATCATATTCTCTAAATAACCTCAAAGTATACCCCCGAATGTTTAATATCATACACTATAAATGACACTGTAGTATGTTAGTATATAATCAGGGTATAACATAAATAATATCAGCATTGTTTAGAATATCATATATATTAAGCGTGAGGAATGGATATATATGATTCAATATATCACAGT
The DNA here is from genome assembly GCF_018991925.1 of Homarus americanus. NCBI lineage: Eukaryota > Metazoa > Arthropoda > Malacostraca > Decapoda > Nephropidae > Homarus > Homarus americanus. The sequence continues at coordinate 10,042 of NW_024715484.1, forward strand.
TACATAAAGCGGTATGTCAGCTCATCAGCATATCACTAGAATGACATCAGAGTATAGGACACTATACTCCAATAAATACTGTCAGGTATCTAAGTATATCAGGGTAATCACTGAGAAGTGTCAGAACATATCAGCATATTCCTTGACTGGTAACAAAGCATATCAACATACTCAAAGTATAATCAATGTCTCCGGAATAAACAAGCCAGTGACAGCAGCATATATTTCTGAAAATCAGCTGTGAAATATGTTCAGAACAGCCCAAAGTATACTATAATACTAAGCAACATTTGAAATATACCAGTATACTTCTTAACAGTCAGGGAAAAATCATTATACAGATTAGTGTCCTCGAAGCAGATCAACTTGTCTCCTGCTTTCTGGGGACCCATTAGTGGCATATCAGTATATCCAAAGAGACACATCGGAGTATATTACCATATATCCCAAGTGCCATGAAGGGATATCAACATACCTGAGTATATTAACTAGCTCTCATTGTCTTCCACTCTCTCTTAGATCCATCAGAATATGTCAGCATATCACCCTATCTTCTGAAGGTCCAGTTTACCTTGTTCCGAAAG
>NW_024715485.1:0-10000 GCF_018991925.1 Homarus americanus
ATACACAGAGATACACAGAGATACCCAGATACAGAGATACACGGAGATACCCAGACACGGAGATACACGGAGATACACAGACACGGAGATACACAGAGATACCCAGACACGGAGATACACAGAGATACACAGACACGGAGATACACAGAGATACACAGACACGGAGATACACAGAGATACCCAGACACAGAGATACACAGAGATACCCAGACACAGAGATACACAGAGATACCCAGAAACGGAGATACACAGAGATACACAGAAACGGAGATACACAGAGATACACAGACACGGAGATACAGAGACACGGAGATACACAGAGATACCCAGACACGGAGATACACGGAGATACACAGAGATACACAGACACGGAGATACACAGAGATACCCAGACACGGAGATACACAGAGATACCCAGATACAGAGATACACGGAGATACCCAGACACGGAGATACACGGAGATACACAGACACGGAGATACACAGAGATACACAGACACATTGATAAACAATATTAATCATTGCAATGAATTCAAATGTTCATTTTTTCCCCACTAATATTTTACAAACCCCGATGGGCTATTATTATTTTTTTAATTTGGTTCCGATTTGTCATATGTTTTGACACCCGAACCTAATATTTAATGAGAGAGAGAGAGAGAGACGGCAAATTCAATATGAGAAACATATTCTCTCACACTATCACCCCTCTCACCCACTCACTAACACCCCTCTCACCCCCACACTAACACCCCTCTCACCCACACACTAACACCCCTCTCACCCACACACTATTACCCCTCTCATCCACACACTACCACCCCTCTCACCCACACACTACCACCCCTCTCACTATCACCACTCAGGATACACTCCCCCCCCTCCCTCAGTTATATCACAGACCCGAGGGTTGCCATACTCTCCCTGGCTGTCTTCTGATGTGTTATGTATTCCTCCCTGTATATACTGTACGCCCTGGCAGGGAAAATTACGCTCTCCGCTTGAAGCTCAGTGAGGTGATTTGGTTAGCGTGACGTAATGTATGCAAATGGTGGTCTTTCTCTACAGCAGCTGACACGCCACACTGCTGCCTTTGAGAAAATATAGAGAATTTGTTTACATGAGTTTAGTGGAGTTTAAATATGTTTTGTGTGTTATCGTTTGTTTGTTTATCCTCTAAATGGTTTGTTATTTTTATGGATTTGACTTGGGTTATATATGTAGTATAGATGTATTGTATATTATTGTACAAGGCTTTGTATAACTCTTGGTTCCCTCCGCCGTGTTTAGTTCCTTCCGCCGGTTTGTTCCTCTGTGTTCCCTCCAATGTGTTTGGCCCCTCCTGCCGTATGGCCCTCCGCTGTGGTTTGTCCTCCACAGTATTATTGATCGAATGTCCCTGATCCATTTCCATTCTTTTCCTCCTCCAATTCATTAGTCACTCTCATTATCCCTCTCTATTCCTGTTCTCTTTATCCCTTCCTCCCTCTCTTTTTTTTTCACTTCGTTTCTCCACATCTTCCTTTATAAATCTTCTTTCTACCAAGTGATTTTATAATCCGGTAAAATACTCATTAATCCTCTACGACATTGATATACAATCCTGTCCAGATGGTTGTTGTGTGAGTCGAGATAAAACACAGGTGAAGGTATTACTGAATATTGGTATTATTGTAATCGTGTGTGTGTGTGTGTGTGTGTGTGTGTAGAGGAGAGTAATAATAATAATAATAATAATAATAATAATAACGTTTTGTTTAAAGTACATAGCAGCCAAAAGGTCAAACATGCAAAAAAGGTGAAATTATGGCGTAAGGTCACTTGATTGACCAAAGTTTTCAGTACAATGAGAGAAGAATCATGAGGTGTAGATACAAATTCACTTCAGATCTGGAAGTAATGTCTGTGGCTGTGGTGGCTCTTGTAAACTGTCTTGTGAGTTGATAGTGACGCCAACAGGATCATTCCCACGGTACACATGGTTTAACACCTCGATGCTAAAGGGCAGTCTTGGCCACACTCTACGTCTGGCCACACTCTGCGTCTGGCCACACTCTACGTCTGGTCACAGTCTTAACACGTTTCTCACACCCATGATGTTGGAGAGAGTTCTTATTTCTCACCAGATGTAGTTGGGAGTCTTTGTTTCTCATCTGGTCTAACTGGGAGTTTTAATTTCTCACCCCGAGTCGTTGGTAGTGAGAGTACGGCTAGGACCTGAGGTGGTGGAGGTGTAGGCCATGACCACTGACTGTCACTCTCCTACACTTGTTTCCTTTCATTGTTAGTTGAAATTATCAGTTTTGTGTATCAGTTGTAGGTTAATTGTCTATCTTGGCGTTGTATAATCGGTGGAGGATGTTGATAAATACAGGTATTAGGACCAGGCAACTCACAAGGGTACCAAGTATTGTGTGTGCATTCTATGGGAAGTGCGTGCGTGCGTGCGTGCGTGCGTGCGAACCAGAGGATTATACCAACCTTGTACAATAATATTACATACATCTATACTACATATATAACCCAAGTCAAATTCATAAAAATAATAAACCATTTAGAGGATAAATAAACAAATGATACCACACAAAACATATTTAAACTCTATTAAACTCATGTAAACAAATTCTTTATATTTTCTCAAAGGCAGCAGTGTGGCGTGTCAGCTGCTGTAGAGATAGACTACCATTTGCATACATTACGTCACGCTAACCAAATCGCCTCACTGAGCTTCAAGCGGAGAGCGTAATTTTCCCTGCCAGGGCGTAGAGTATATACAGGGAGGAATACATAACACATCAGAAGACAGCCAGGGAGAGTATGGCAACCCTCGGGCCTGTGTTATAACTGAGGGGGGGGAGGTATCCTGGAGTGGTGATAGTGAGAGGGGGTAGTGTGGGGTGAGAGGGTGGTAGTGTGTGGGTGAGGGTGATAGTGTGAGAGAATATGTTTTCATATTGAATTTGCTGTCTCTCTCTCATTAAATATTAGGTTCGGGTGTCAAAACATATGACAAATCGGAACCAAATTAAAAAAAAATAATAATAGCCCATCGGGGTTTGTAAAATATTAGTGGGGAAAAAATGAACATTTGAATTCATTGCAATGATTAATATTGTTTATCAATGTGCAATCGGAATAAATTTCATATCTGCAATGGTGTTTTTTTTTCAACCGTATCAAGTTTATTTCTGCGGTGTTTGTACGTGTGTTTGCTTGTTTTTGTTTGTCTTAGGATTGTTAAATAATAAGGCATAGGCACTTGTGTATTATTATATTAATTGGGATGTATTTATACAGATAAAACTTCGAGCACACACACACACACACACACACACCAGGTAGGGTTTGTAATACAATATTTGTGTTTTTCTTGGAAGGACAGTGTTAGGTCCCAAAAGGAGCTCTCGTGATTTCCTTAGGCGGCGTTATGCCTCGCCTTTACTTGTAAGTGGGGAGTTTTTAGATCAACCTGTCTGTCTGTCTGTCTGTTTACTTGGTGATCGTCAGCATTTGTCTTCCCAGAAAAAAGTTGGTGTGTGTGTGTGGGGGGCGGGGGGTGTTATTGAATATTACCTTTAATTATAAAAATATACCTGTATATATGTATATATATATGTGTGTGTGTGTACATTACCTGCCTATAGATGTATGTATGTATGTATGTATGTATGTATGTATGTATGTATGTATGTATGTATGACAGTCTTTATATCTAAGCATGGTGGCCTCTAGGCTTTCCCCCCTAACACGACCCAGATAATTAATGGTGGTAATGGTGCAGGTTCCTCCCCCTACTATACGACAATAACGAGACAGCTCCTTTAAAACCAAAATTAAATTACCCTCGGGCACCACAACCACCAATAACTACACTATTACCCAGGAAACAAAACAGTGAATATTTAAAAGCAAAAATATTTTCTCAAAACTTAAAGCTCTGTCTGTCTATCTATCTGTCTGTCTGTCTGTCTGTCTGTCTATCTGTCTGTCTGTCTCTTTTTCACACACACACACACACACAGACACACAGACACACACACACACACACACACACACATATGTAAATACTCTTATGGTTGGTGGCTGTGTTGAATCAATAGTGTTTGTTTACTACGGTAATAGGGGTAAGGTGTTAATCAACTCGTTAAAAAATAATCTGTTAATTCCTTGTGACTCGGCCTCTCGTGTTGCGAAGGTCTATGATAACACCTGATAAATGCGCCATATCTGGATGCATATCAAATTACAGACTACATGATAAAAGTTTGATATTTTCATCGATTTCCAAAAGATGAAAAACAGAAAAAAAGTGGATTTTATTGTGGATACAGTAAATATATAGGGTGCAACAGAGGGAATGGCAATACTTGAGGGCCATTGGCAGGTTTAAATTTCATTCCCTAAAGTCTATCGTTTAGCTTGGAAACCAGATGTGAAGACAAGTACCTATTTGTTGCTTGAAACTGTATAACCTATTCAGCTGTAATATATATAGTGGCCATAATGATACATTGAAAATCTTTACACATACTTGTATTCACTGATTTTCTGTAATAGCTTTGGGAAAGAAAGAATGATGATAATTATAATTATTACAATTTATTATTCTTTTCCTTAACTATTTTATTTAATTCTTGTATTCCAGTAAATAGCTAGCCCATATGCTTGTGATTCCTTAATTGTTTTTACACCGATACTGGCAGCAAAATCATAAGAGTATAAATAATAACAAAGAGAGGAAGAAGGGGATTGTTAATAATAATACATTTTTAATAAGGAGAATAGGAATGCCATAAAAATAATGAATACGTGAGAAGGTCAAGTGGCTAACTGAAAGATAGTGTGCTAGGGGATGAGAAAATGAGGATAGATGGTAAGAATATCTATTAATACAGTGGGATGGTCTGACCCGGGATCCACTACACGCCAACGACATCACATAAGAAGTTCCGTCCAGGCGCGTGGGTAGATTTGGTTTATTTTGACTTTGGGGTCCACTACATGGCCAGGGAGGGGAGCAGTATACCACCAGTAGTTTGGGGTATTATAGGGCAGTGTTCCTCGTACAATACTGTCAATGGAACTGCAAATATATGCCTTGTGTTGACTATGATATCTGTTTCACTGTCGACTATGAAAAGTGTTCCAGCGTTGACTACGACAAATGTTCCAGCCTGGACGGACCACAATGAACTCTTCCTCCACAAGATAAACAAGTGTTCTTTACTGTACCGCGACCATAAGTTCTCCCCAGAATCCATTACCAACTTCAGGACTTGATAACTTGAGGTGAACAATGTGCCTAACTCTACCCCTTAACGAGACGAAGGAGAGACAGTCAGTAAGGGAACAGCGGAGAGTTTAAGCCGAACACAACACTAAGGTCTGGCGCGGCTGGCCACAACAAACAGCGTAGTATTATGTCCAGCAACACAGTCTTTATGGCCACACAGAAATATTAATGACGTCATTAATTTGGGCGACATTCGGCCAGAAGTTCTTAAGAGGCCGTTAAGCTGTGCAATTTGCAATAAAAACGACAAACTCTTATGCTAGAATATGGTGATATTTCCTCCGTGCAATTAAGGAAGAGTATCAGTTATGTTTGTGGTGTATAGCTGGTGTGTGGCCAAGCTAGGAGGCGGTGTGGTGTGTGGCCAGGTTAGGGGGCGGTGTGGTGTGTGGCCAGGCTAGGGGGGTGGAGTAGTGTGGTGTGTGGCCAGGCTAGGGGGTGGGGTAGTGTGGTGTGGTGTGTGGCCAGGCTAGGTGGCAGTGTGGTGTGTGGCCAAGCTAGGGGGCGGTGTGGTGTGTGGCCAAGCTAGGAGGCAGTGTGGTGTGTGGCCAAGCTAGGGATAGAGAGAAAAGCGGAAGGGGGGGGAGGAGGAAAATAGCAAATAGGCGATGGAAGGGTAAAGGAAGGGAAGGAAAGGGGAGGAAAAAGATAAAAAAGGACAGGAGGGAAGTAGAAAAAAGAAAGACGGAAGGGAAGAAGGAAAAGAAAGACAGAAAAAGAAAGAAAGGGGAGGAAGGGGAAGGTGGAGGACATGAAAATAAAGCGTTTTTTTAGACGATATGAAGTCGAGCGATTTTCGGATAGACCTGAGTGCATATAAGCTAATTTTATTTTTATCTTTTTGAGACTATATAAGATTTTAACGAATTTTGCATTAACTAGAATTAATTTACTGTAACCTGGGTTAATTTTAGCGAATATTAACTCTTATCGTGACATACACTCGCGACTTTTAGAACGAAAATTACTTTTTTTTTAGCGAATTTTGGACAATAAATCAAACTTTAGCGATTATTTGGATGATAATTCAAACTTTAGCTTTTGATCGATTTGAGTAAATTTCACAGACTCTCGGTTAATTTTTTAGCGAATATTAGCGATTTTCAACGGTTACTTGAGCGACTTTACGGGGGATGTGAAACCTGGTAACACTGCATGGATTACTTCAGCGAGTCTACAGGGGTTGTGAGACCTGGTAACACTGCATGGGTTACTTCAGCGAGTCTACAGGGGTTGTGAGACCTGGCAACACTGCATGGGTTACTTCAGCGAGTCTACAGGGGTTGAGACCTGGTAACACTGCATGGATTACTTCAGCGCGTCTACGGGGGTTGTGAGACCTGGTAACACTGCATGGGTTACTTCAGCGAGTCTACGGGGGTTGTGAGACCTGGTAACACTGCATGGGTTACTTCAGCGAGTCTACGGGGGTTATGAGACCTGGTAACACTGCATGGGTTACTTCAGCGAGTCTACAGGGGTTGTGAGACCTGGTAATACTGTCCAGCTAGGTAGAGTAACAGGTTCAGCAGCAAAATAGATTCGAAAATTTCATTAACTCTTGAGGGTAGACTGTCAGGTGGTGAGGCTGATTAATTGGGAATGTCAGCGTACTAGGGCTGACCATCACTCGTTTATTTGGTGTGTCCGCTGGTGGGAAAAAGGGGGGGGGGCGGAGGAAAAGAGGGGCTAAGGGAAGGGGGAGGGGAGGGGAAGGGAGGAGAGGGGTTAAGGGAAGAGGGTGAGGAAAGGGTAAGGGAAGGGGAGAAGGGAGGGAGAGGATGGGTAAGGTAAGAGAGAGACAGATAACACTATAAAGAACGTCATGCATAGGCCGTCAGCAGAACTGTCAGTCAGTATCAGCTGCTGTCAGGGGAGAGTGTGTTTAACGACAGGTTGGAGGACATTCCCGTGTAATTATGTTCAGTATATTTACACAGGTAATTACAACTTTAGTCAGGAATCAAGTGACATCGTTAATAAACAGTAAATTATCTTTTACAAAAACTCGAAACTTATTTCTTATAAACTACCAAAAAAAAAAAATCTTTTACCCGCGAATTAAAATTTATAAAATTATTCACTCTTCTCCTCTCTCTCTCTCTCTCTCTCTCTCTCTCGGTATTTTCATTGCGTTTATCATGAGAGAGAGCTCGTCAGTATTCATGTTTTTCATTGCATCTATTTAACATCCAGCCTGGAGGCAGGTGTCTTAGTCTCGTCTTTGTTTATTTACCTTCAGCTCTGTGACTACGTGACTGACTCGTAATAATAATAGTAGCAACAATATAAATAATAATAATAATTTATAATTTACTTGACGAGACGAGTGAATGAAACTTCAGTCAGATGAGTGGAACCTTTGTATCACACAGGCCCAGACTCAACTGCCTCGACACAAGTGGAGGTGGCAGCATTTAATCCAAGAGTCGAGTCATTGTCAAACACTGAACTCTTCCCTCCCTCCTATCACCCCTCCTCTCTCTCTCTTCCTCCCCCCTCTCTCTCTCTCTCTTCCTCCCCCCCATCCTCTCTCTCTCTTCCTCCTCCCCTCTCTCTCTCTCTCTTCCTCCCTCGTCTCGCCTGACCTTAAATAATTTTAGATGTGTTGCAGAATGACCAGGAATTTCCGGGTTTTTGTGGTTGAGATTAATGTGTCTGTGTCTGTCTGTTGTTTTGTTTTATTTTAAAGTGAAAGTTGGTCCTGTTGATTTATTGGTTCTTAGGGGCAGTGTGGATACAGCACACTGTGGACTTAGCCTTTCTTTGCGTTACGCAAGACGGCAGTGTTGTAGGGATTGAATGAGAGATTAAAACATTTGTCATTATTTCTTTAAACAAATCTCGATCATAACTGCGACAACAACCAAGTTATCTAAGTTAACCAACATATTAATTATTAAGTATCATACTGTTAATTAACTAAGATGTTATCCTCAGCCAAGTTATTCAAAGTCAGCCAAATTATCCATAATCAACCGAGTTATCCAGCAGACTCCACCAGGGACTGTGGACTCGTGTCTGCCTACCTGCCTATCTGTGTGCTTGCCTGCCTCTGACGTCACACACGTAGATCGACATTTATAAAAGTTGTAGCTCGTCTCGTTACTATTGTGTGTGAAGGACTCTCCCGGGACGACCGCCATTCAAATGAGGAAAATTCTTACAATCTTAGTTGCAAAGGTCAGGGCAGGACCAGGGACAACCACCGCCTGCTCATAGCAATCATTAAACATAAGAAAGGAAAAATAAAAGCAAATTGGTTGGAAAACTTTCTTTGTGTTTTAACTGTAGATGATAAACGAGACACAAGAATGACCTTTGAAGCCCTGACGGTGATATAAAGAACGTAACGATGTATGTTATTTATGTTTTAGTCTGGGGTTGAAAGAGGATACACTCCTTCAAAAGTAAATGGGAAGAGTTTAATGTTGTTGTTTTTTTGTTATTAAGACGAGTAACGTATTATTATTATTATTATTATTATTATTATTATTATTATCATTATTATTATTATTATTATTATTATTATTATTATTATTATTATTATTATTATTTTTATTATTTTTATTATTATTATTATTATTATTATTATTATTATTATTATTATTATTATTATTATTATTATTATTATTATTATTATTATTATTATATTATTTTATTATTTTATTATTATTATTATTTTATTATTTTTATTATTTTATTATTATTATTATTATTATTATTATTATTATTATTATTATTATTATTATTATTATTATTATTATTATTATTATTATTATTATTATTATTATTAGTATTATTATTTATTATCATTATTATTATTATTATTATTATTATTATTGTTATTGTTATTATTATTATTTATTTATTTGTTGTTGTTGTTGTTGTTGTTGTTTATTTACATGGGACGGTAGCAAGCACATGAAAGTAAACTCTTCGGACTTTACCTTACGTTTCACTAATATCACCTACTGAATGTTTCGCACTACGGGTTGTGTCCTGTCCTTGAGAGCACACACACACACACACACACACACACACACACACACACAGTATATGACGGATAAGGGTGTCACATTAGGTAATACAACAGGTGATACAGTGTGGGGAGACCAGATGGAGAGGGAAGGGGAGGGGGGAAAGGGAAGGTTTGGGTGAGAGGGATAGGGGAGGATGAGTGGGGAATGGGAATGTTGAAAGGAGAGGGAAAAGGCGAGAAAAGGGAGGAGGGGGTGAAGCGTGATTGGGAAGTGGGTAGGTATGGGTGATGGGGTAGGAGAGGGGGAGGTGAAAGTGGAAGGGAAATCAGGAGAGGAGGTGAAGGGAAAGGGGTAAGTTACCTAGTATTTACGGTTTACATTTTAAGGTAGTTTGAGTTGATTTGATTTTCCGAGTTTTTTCATGTCTAACAGATCATGTCATTCATCTTGACTTAAATGACTGAAATTTTTCGCTCTCTCTCTCTCTCTCTCTCTCTCTCTCTCTCTCTCTCTCTCTCTCTCTCTCTCTCTCGCCCATTATCCTGAATACACACACATAGAGAGAGAGAGAGAGAGAGAGAGAGAGAGAGAGAGAGAGAGAGAGAGAGAGAGAGAGAGAGAGAGAGAGAGAGACGACATATTAGTGTATATAGTGAGGTTAACTGCTAAGGATAATGACGAGTGATATATTCCCTCCCTCTCTCCCTTCCTCCACCCCTCCACT
>NW_024715486.1:0-16546 GCF_018991925.1 Homarus americanus
AGTTGCCGAGGAAAAGAGACTTGAGAAGGCCCAGGGTGGGGTAAAAAAGGCCGATGATTGGAGTCAAGCTGATTCAGAGTTTAATGACTTCCCCATGGCTGATCCGAGTGCTGACCAGGAGAATGGTGACTTTGTCCCTAACCCAGAAAATAATGATCCCAAACCTTCCAGGCATAAGATTCGAAATAGGAAAGATATCCCGAGTATAGCTCTGGCCAGCATGCGACACCACACCGGTCTCAGAGAAACTGCAGAGATAGCAACAGCTGCCTGGGTTGACGGTGGTTTGATAACACCTGATGATGTTCACCTGGTGATAGATCATAACAAAGTAAGGAAAGCTCAGGAGAAACTTGTCAGTAACCTAGAAGAGGAGTTTGATAAGGGGATAAGAGAAAATGGAATCAATTGTTTGTTCTTTGATGGGAGAAGGGATGACACTAAAGTGTTCATGAAAGTTGGAAATTCTGACAAGTTGTTCCCTGCCATGGTGAAGGAGGAACACTACTCCTGCTGCAGTGAACCAGGAGGGAAGTATTTGTGGCATTTCACTCCAGAGAAAGATGACATCAGGAAACCAGCTGAGATAGTGGCAGATAACATTGTGAACTGGCTCAGAGAGAGGAACGTAGACCAGACCCTGCAGGCCATTGGAGGGGACAGCACCAACACGAACACAGGGTGGCAAGGGGGGTCATACAGTGGATAGAGCGGAAGATTGGGAAGAAGCTGGTCTGGATTGTTTGTGACCTCCACACCAACGAGTTGCCACTCAGACATCTGATCCAGGAGCTGGATGGCAAGACTCTTTCAAACAACAGATGGTCTGGTTCTCTTGGCAAGATGCTGGACTCTGCCACTGAGTTTGAAATAAATCCGAGCTTTGAAAAAATCACAGTTGGCCCTCCACTCGTTGAGCTTGCACATACTGTCATTGACGACCTGAGTACTGACCAGTACTATAGTTACATGATTTGCAGTGCCATCAAAACTGGGGTCATGCCTGATAGACTTGCTTACCTGCAGATAGGTCCAGTCTCACATTCTAGGTGGTTCACAACGGCTCTCAGGTTCTGCAGAATTTAGGTCGCTCATCATAAACTGAAAGGGAACCAGCTTCACAACCTGAGACTTATTGTCCAATTCATCGTGAGTGTCTACTTGCCAAATTGGTTCAACACCAAGGTCAAGTCATCGTTCTCCGAAGGTCCGAGGCATGTTCTCTTCCAGCTTGAGCTCCTGAGGAGTCAGCCAAGGAAGGTTGTTCAGATTGTGGAGCAGACTGTGAGGAGACCTTCCTGGTATGCTCATCCGAGGCAGTTCTGCAGACAATGCTCTGCAATGGGATGAGAGAGAAAGAGTGTGATCAAAAGATCTTGGATATGAGACTTATGAAGAGGATCTGTGCGCAATGCGAATCTGAAGTTGGTGACGGTGATTCCTTCAGGGGTCAGGAAGACTCCTGAAGTCAATCAAATTAGCAAGACCCTCACTGATCTCATAGATCTGGATAACATCCAGGCTGACTGAGCCTCTTACCTGCAGCCTCACCAATACTGAGTCAGAGCTTTCTGGACAGCCCCATGCATCAGCCCTGCAGCCCTCGCACACCCAGAGTATAGGCGTTGTGTGCAGCAAGTGAAGCAAGGCCAACCAGTCTGCGTCAACCTGGCTCAGGAGAGGATTCAGAGGCTACATCCAGGCTCAGGTGGTCCTTGGGGAGTGATGGTAGAAACAGAAGCAAGAAAGACATGTTCTCTATGGTGTGCAGCAACACCGGGTCGTAGTAGTAAAACCGGTTTTTGTATTTGATGATTTTGTTTTCTAAAGGAATATTAAATTTAATAAGTGTGTCAAGATCATTCGTTTCACTATTCTGGATCATTTTCATCCTAATAAATTAACCTGATACATTTACTTTACTTTAAATAAGCTATTTAGTGGTTTTGGTAAAAGGCTGGGAATACTGAATTTTCATAAGATTTCAAGTTAAAATTTACCTAGCAAAAAATAAAAACTTTTCAAATCTGAAGATATCACATGATTCTGCACATAGAACTACATCATTAATACCATGGGCCGATTTTTCAAACTCAAAAAAAAAAAATTCGCCTCCGTATGACACACCCTAATAATACAGTCCCCTGATCGAGTATAACAAAGCCCCCTCATCGAGTATAACAAAGGCCCCTGATCGAGTACAGCAAAAGCCCCTCATCGAGTAAAACAAAGGCCCCTCATCGAGTATAACAAAGTCCCCTCCTCAAGAATAACAAAGCCCCTCATCGTGTACAACAAAATCCCCTGATCGAGTGTAACAAAGTCCCCTGATCAAGTATAACAAAGTCCCCTGATCGAGTATAACAAGGGCCCCTTATCAGTATAACAAAGCCCCCTGATCGAGTATAACAAAGCCCCCTAATCGAGTATAACTAAGGCCCCTCATCAAGTACAACAAAGTCCACTGATCGAGTATAACAAAGTCCCCTGATCAAACATAACAAAGCCCCCTCATCGAGTATTGCAAAGTCCAATGATCGAGTATATTAAAGTCCCCTGATCGAGTATAACAAAGTCCACTGATCGAGTATAACAAAGCCCCCTAATCGAGTATAACAAAGGCCCCTCATCAAGTACAACAAAGTCCTTTGATCGAGTATAACAAAGTCCCCTGATTGAGTATAACAAAGGCCCCTTATCGAGTATAACAAAGTCCCCTGATCGAGTGTAACAAAGGCTCCTCATCGAGGATAACAACGTCCCCTGATCGAGTATAACAAAGTCCTCTGATCGAGTATAACAAAGCCCCCTAATCGAGTATAACAAAAGCCCCTCATCAAGTACAACAAAGTCCCCTCATCGAGTATAACAAAGTCCCCTGATTGAGTATAACAAAGACCCCTTATCGAGTATAACAAAGTCCCCTGATCGAGTGTAACAAAGGCTCCTCATCGAGGATAACAAAGTCCCCTGATCGAGTATAACAAAGTCCCCCGATCGAGTATAACAAAGGCCCTCATCGAGTATAACAACGTCCCCTGATTGAGTAAAACAAAGGACCCTAGTCGAGTATAACAAAGTCCCCTGATCAAGAATAACAAAGAACCCTGATCGAGTATAACAAAGTCCCTAGATCCAGTATAACAAAGTCATCTGATAGAGTAAAACAAAGGCCCCTCATCGAGAGTATAACAAAGTCCCTGATCGAGTATAACAACGTCTGCTGATCGAGTATAATAAAAACCCCTTGATCTGGCGGAAACGCTCGAGTCCTGTTCGAGTATAACAAAGATCCCTGATCCAAACATAACAAAGAGAGCCCTCATCAGGTATAACAAAAGTCCCTGATGGGGTATGACAATGGCCCTTATCGAGTATAACAAGGCCTCATCGAGTACCAACAAAGCACCCTGATCGAGTATAGTCCCTGATCGGCAGGTATAACAAAAGTCCCTCATGCGAGTATAACAAAAGGCTCCTCATCGAAAAGTATAACAAGGCCCATGATCGAGTATAAAGAAAAGTCCCTGATCCGGTATAACAAAGTCCCCCGATCCCGAGAGTATAACAAAGGCCCCTAATCGAGTACCTTCATGACCCCTGATTGAGTATTAACAAAGTCACCTGATCAGTGTAACAAAGGCCCTGATCGAGTATAACAAAGTACCTTGATCGAGTATAACAAAGGCCCCTCATCGAGTATAACAAAGCCCCCTTATCGAGTATAACAGAGCCCCCTGATCGAGTATAGCAAAGCCCCCTGATCGAGTATAACAAAGGCCCCTGTTCGAGTATAACAAAGGCCCCTAATCGAGTATACCAAAGGCCCCTGATCGAGTATAACAAAGTCCCCTGATCGAGTATAACAAAGGCCCCTTATCGAGTAAAACAAAGACCCCTGATCGAGTAAAACAAAGACCCCTGATCGAGTATAACAAAGTCCCCTCATCAAGTATATCAAAGTCCCCGGATCGAGTATAACAACGTCCCTTGATAGAGTATAACAAAGCCCCCTGATCGAGTATAGCAAAGTCCCCTGATCGAGTATATTAAAGTCCCCTGATCGAGTATAACAAAGTCCACTTCTCAAGTATAAAAAGATCCCTCATCGAGTATAAGAAAGTCTCCTGATCGAGAATAACAAAGTCCCTTGATCGAGTATAACAAAGTCACCTGAACGAATATAACAAAGCCCCCTGAACGAGTATAACTAAGCCCCCTGAAAGAGTATAACAAAGATACCTGATCGAGTATAACAAATTGCCCTGATAGAGTATAACAAAGTCCCCTATCGAGTATAACAAAGCCCACTGATCGAGTATAACAAAGCCCCCTGATCGAGTATAACAAAGTCCCCTGATCCAGTATAATAAAGGCCCCTGATCGAGTATAACAAAGTCCCCTGATCGAGTATAACAAAATCCCCTGATCGAGTATAACAAAGTCCCCTGATCGAGTATAACAAGGCCCCTCATGGTATAACCAAGGCCTCATCGAGTATAACAAAAAATCTCCTGATCCGAGTATAACAATGTCCCCTGATCAGGTATAACAAAGGCCCACTCCTTCAAAGTATAACAAGTCCCCTGATCGGAAGTACTCATGCGTCCCCTGATCGAGAGCAGCAAGTCCCTGATCAGGTACAACCAAAGTCCTGATCGAGAGTATAACAAAGTCCCCTGAACAAGAATAACAAAGAACCCTGATCGAGTATAACAAAGTCCCTAGATCCAGTATAACAAAGTCATCTGATAGAGTAAAACAAAGGCCCCTGATCGAGTATAACAAAGTCCCCTGATCGAGTATAACAAAGTCCACTGATCGAGTATAACAAAGCCCCTTGATCGAGCATAACAAAGTCCCCTGATCGAGTAGAACAAAATCCCCTGATCAAACATAACAAAGGCCCCTCATCGAGTATAACAAAGTCCCCTGATCGAGTATGACAATGGCCCCTTATCGAGTATAACAAGGCCCCTCATCGAGTACAACAAAGCCCCCTAATCGAGTACAACAAAGTCCCATGATCGAGTATAACAAAGTCCCCTGAGCGAGTATAACAAAGGCTCCTCATCGAGTATAACAAAGGCCCCTGATCGAGTATAAGAAAGTCCCTGATCGAGTATAACAATGTCCCCCGATCGGAAATCTCGCGAGCCCCTGATCGAGTATAACAAAAGTACCTGATCGAGTATAACAAGGCCCCTCATCGAGTACATAACCAGCCCCTAATCAAATTACCGGCAGAGCCCCCTGATCAGGTATATCAGCCCCTCATCGAGGTATAACAAAGGCCCCTGATCAGGCCATAACAAAAGGCCCCTGATCGAGTATACCCAAAGGCCCTGATCGAGTATAACAAAGGCTCCTCATCGAGTATAACAAAGGCCCCTGATCGAGTATAACAAAGTCCCCTGATCGAGTATAACAAAGTCCCCTGATCAAGTATATCAAAGACCCCGGATCGAGTATAACAACGTCCCTTGATAGAGTATAACAAAGCCCCCTGATCGAGTATAGCAAAGTCCCCTGATCGAGTATATTAAAGTCCCCTGATCGAGTATAACAAAGTCCACTAATCAAGTATAAAAAGATCCCTCATCGAGTATAAGAAAGTCTCCTGATCGAGAATAACAAAGTCCCTTGATCGAGTATAACAAGGCCCCTGATCAGGTATAACGAGGCCCCTAGTCAGGTATACCAAGGCCCCCTCATCGGGTATAACAAAAGGTCCCTGATCAGGTATAACAAGGCCTATCAAATGAAACAAAAGACCCTGATCGAGTATAACAAAGTCCCCTGATCGAGTATATCAAAGTCCCCTGATCGAGTATAACATCGTCCCCTAATAGAGTATAACAAAGCCCCCTGATCGAGTATAGCAAAGTCCTCTGATCGAGTATATTAAAGTCCCCTGATCGAGTATAACAAAGTCCACTGATCAAGTATAAAAAGATCCCTCATCGAGTATAACAAAGGCCCCTGATCGAGTATAACAAAGTCAACTGAACGAGTATAACAAAGCCCCCTGAACGAGGATAACAAAGATACCTGATCGAGTATAAAAAGTGCCCTGATAGAGTATAACAAAGTTCCCTGATCGAGTATAGCAAAGTCCAATGATCGAGTATATTAAAGTCCCCTGATCGAGTATAACAAAGTCCACTGATCGAGTATAACAAAGACCCCTGATCAAATATAACAAAGTCCCCTGATCGAGTATAACAAAGTCCCCTGATCGAGTATAACGAAGGCCCCTTATCGAGTATAACAAAGTCCCCTGATCGAGTGTAACAAAGGCTCCTCATCGAGTATAACAAAGTCCCCTGATCGAGTATAACAAAGTCCCCTGATCGAGTATATTAAAGTCCCCTTATCGAGTATAACAAAGACCACTATCGAGAATAAAAAGTCGCTCATCGAGTATAAGAAAGTCTCCTGATCGAGAATAACAAAGTCCCCTGATCGAGTATAACAAAGCCCCCTGAACGAGGATAACAAAGATACCTGATCGAGTATAAAAAGTGCCCTCATAGAGTATAACAAAGTCCCCTGATCGAGTACAACAAAGTCCCCTGATCGAGTATAACAAAGTCCCCTGATCAAGAATAACAAAGGCCCCTGATCGAGTATAACAAAGTACCCTGATCGAGTATAAAAAGTCCCTAGATCCAGTATAACAAAGTCATCTGATAGAGTAAAACAAAGGCCCCTCATCGAGTATAACAAAGTCCCTGATCGAGTATAACAAGTCCCTGATTAGGGTATAACAAAGTCCCTGATCCAGAGTATAACCAAAAGGCCCTGATCGAGAGTATAACAAAGTACCTGATCGAGTATAATAAAGGCCCTCATCGAATATAACAAAGCCCCTAATCAAGGTATAACAGAGCCCCCTGATCGAGTATAACAAAGCCCCCTGATCCTAAAGGTATAACAAAAAAAGCCCCAGATCATATGGCAAGGCCTGATCGAGTACCAAAAACACCCCTGATCCAGTATAACAAAGTCCCTGATCAGAGTATAACAAAGGCCCCTTATCGAGTAAAACAAAGACCCCTGATCGAGTATAACAAAGTCCCCTGATCAAGTATATCAAAGTCCCCAGATCGAGTATAACAACGTCCCCTGGTAGAGTATAACAAAACCCCTGATCGAGTATAGCAAAGTCCCCTAATCGAGTATATTAAAGTCCCCTGATCGAGTATAACAAAGTCCACTGATCAAGTATAAAAATATCCCTCATCGAGTATAAGAAAGTCTCCTGATCGAGAATAACAAAGTCCCTTGATCGAGTATAACAAAGGCCCCTGATCGAGTATAACAAAGGCCCATGATCGAGTATACCAAAGGCCCCTGATCGAGTATAACAAAGTCCCTTGATCGAGTATAACAAAGGCCCCTTATCAAGTAAAACAAAGACCCCTGATCGAGTATAACAAAGTCCCCTGATCGAGTATATCAGGTCCCTGATCCGAGTATAAACAACATCCCTGATAGAGTATAACAAAGCCCCCTGATCGAGTACAGCAAAGTCCCCTGATCGAGTATATTAAAGTCCCCTGATCGAGTATAACAAAGTCCACTGATCAAGTATAAAAAGATCCCTCATCGAGTATAAGAAAGTCTCCTGATCGAGAATAACAAAGTCCCCTGATCGAGTATAACAAAGTCACCTGAACGAGTATAAGAAAGCCCCCTGAACGAGAATAACTAACCCCCCTGAACGAGTGAAACGCGTCCTGATGAAATTATAACAAAGACCACTATTGAGAATAAAAAGTCCCCTCATCGAGTATAAGATAGTCTCCTGATCGAGAATAACAAAGTCCCCTGATCGAGTATAACAAAGTCACCTGAACGAGTATAACAAAGCCCCCTGAACGAGGATAACAAAGATACCTGATCGAGTATAAAAAGTGCCCTGATAGAGTATAACAAAGTTCCCTGACCGAGTATAGCAAAGTCCAATGATCGAGTATATTAAAGTCCCCTGATCGAGTATAACAAAGTCCACTGATCGAGTATAACAAAGACCCCTGATCAAGTAAAACAAAGTTCCCTGATCGAGTATAACAAAGTCCCCTGATCGAGTATAACAAAGGCCCCTTATCGAGTATAACAAAGTCCCCTGATCGAGTGTAACAAAGGCTCCTCATCGAGTAAAACAAAGTCTCCCGATCGAGTATAACAAAGGCCCCTCATGGAGTACAACAAAGTCCCTGATTGAGTACAACAAAGGCCCCTGGTCGAGTATAATAAAGTCCCCTGATCAAGAATCACAAAGAACCCTGATCGAGCATAACAAAGTCCCCAGATCCAGTATAACAAAGTCATCTGATAGAGTAAAACAAAGGCCCCTCATCGAGTATAACAAAGTACCCTGATTGAGTATAACAAAGTCCCCTGATCGAGTATAACAAAGGCCCCTGATCGAGTATAACAAAGTCCCCTGATTGAGTATAACAAAGTCCCCTGATCGAGTATAACAAAGGCCCCTGATCGAGTATAATAACGTCACCTGATCGAGTATAGCAAATTCCCCTGATCGAGTACAACAATGTCCCCTGATCGAGTGTAACAAAGTCCCCTGATCGAGTATAACAAAGTCCATTGATTTAGTATAACAAAGCCCCTTGATCGAGGATAAGAAAGTCCCCTGACCGAGTATAACAAAGTCCCCTGATCAAGCATCACAAAGCCCCCTCATCGAGTATAACAAAGTCCCCTTATCGAGTATAACAAAGTCCCGTGATCGAGTATAACAATCGCCCCTCATCGAGTACAACAAAGCCCCCTCATCGAGTACAACAAAGTCCCCTGATCGAGTATAACAAAGTCCCCTGATCGAGTATAACAAAGGCTCCTCATCGAGTATAACAAAGGCCCCTGATCGAATATAACAAAGTCCCCAGATCGAGCAAAACAAAGTCCCCTGATCGAGTATAACAAAGACACCTCACCGAGTATAACAATGTCCCCTTATCGAGTATAACAAAGTCCCCTGATCGAGTATAACAAAGGCTCCTCATCGAGTATAACAAAGGCCCCTGATCGAGTATAACAAAGTCCCCTGATCGAGTATAACAAAGTCTCCCGATCGAGTATAACAAAGGCCCCTCATCGAGTATAACAAAGTCCCCAGATTGAGTACAACAAAGGCCCCTGGTCGAGTATAACAAAGCCCCTTGATCAAGAATAACAAAGTCCCCTGATTGAGTACAACAAAGGCCCCTTATCGAGTATAACAAAGTTCCCTGATCGAGTGTAACAAAGGCTCCTCTTCGAGTAAAACAAAGGCCCCTGATCGAGTATAACAAAGTCCCCTGATCGAGTATAACAAAGTCCCCTGATCAAACATAACAAAACCCCCCTCATCGAGTATTGCAAAGTCCAATGATCGAGTATATTAAATTCCCCTGATCGAGTATAACAAAGTCCACTGATCGAGTATAAACAAGACCCCTGATCATGTATAACAAAGCCCCCTGATCGAGTATAACAAAGTCCCCTAATCGAGTACAACAAAGCCCCCTAATCGAGTATAACAAACGCCCCTCATCAAGTACAACAAAGTCCCCTCATCGAGTATAACAAAGTCCCCTGATTGAGTATAACAAAGGCCCCTTATCGAGTATAACAAAGTCCCCTGATCGAGTGTAACAAAGGCTCCTCATCGAGGATAACAAAGTCCCCTGATCGAGTATAACAAAGTCCCCCGATCGAGTATAACAAAGGCCCTCATCGAGTATAACAACGTCCCCTGATTGAGTAAAACAAAGGACCCTAGTCGAGTATAACAAAGTCCCCTGATCAAGAATAACAAAGAACCCTGATCGAGTATAACAAAGTCCCTAGATCCAGTATAACAAAGTCATCTGATAGAGTAAAACAAAGGCCCCTCATCGAGTATAACAAAGTCCCCTGATCAAGTATAACAAAGTCCACTGATCGAGTATAACAAAGCCCCTTGATCGAGCATAACAAAGTCCCCTGATCGAGTATAACAAAATCCCCTGATCAAACATAACAAAGGCCCCTCATCGAGTATAACAAAGTCCCCTGATCGAGTATGACAATGGCCCCTTATCGAGTATAACAAGGCCCCTCATCGAGTACAACAAAGCCCCCTAATCGGGTTCAACAAAAGGTCCCTGATCCGGGTATAAGCAAAGTCCCCTGACCGAGTATAACAAAGGCTCCTCATCGAAATTATAACAAGGCCCTGATCGAGTATAAGAAGAGTCCCTGATCGAGTATAACAAAGTCCCCCGATCGAGTATAACAAAGGCCCTAATCAATTTGTTATAACAAAAGTCCCTGATTGGGTATAACAAAGGCCTCTCATCGAGTATAACAAAGTCCCCTGGTCGAGTATAACAAAGGCCCCTCATCGAGTTTAAAAAAGGCCCCTCATCGAGTCTAACAAAGTCCCCTGGTCGAGTATAAGAAACTCCCCTGGTCGAGTATAACAAAGTCCCCTGATCGAGTATAACAAAGTCCCCTGATCGAGTATAACAAAGTCCCTTGAGCGATTATAACAAAAGGCCCCTGATCAAGTATAACAAAAGGCCCCTGATCGAGTATAACAAAGTCCCCTGATCGAGTATAACAAAGGCCCCTTATCGTGTAAAACAAAGACCCCTGATCGAGTATAACAAAGTCCCCTGATCAAGTATATCAAAGTTCCCGGATCGAGTATAACAACGTCCCTTGATAGAGTATAACAAAGCCCCCTGATGGAGTATAGCAAAGTCCCCTGATCGAGAATATTAAAGTCCCCTTATCGAGTATAACAAAGTCCACTGATCAAGTATAAAAAGATCCCTCATCGAGTATAAGAAAGTCTCCTGATCGAGAATAACAAAGTCCCTTGATCGAGTATAACAAAGTCACCTGAACGAATATAACAAAGCCCCCTAAACGAGTATAACTAAGCCCCCTGAAAGAGTATAACAAAGATACCTGATCGAGTATAACAAAGTGCCCTGATAGAGTATAACAAAGTCCCCTATCGAGTATAACAAAGCCCACTGATCGAGTATAATAAAGCCCCCTGATCGAGTATAACAAAGTCCCCTGATCCAGTATAATAAAGTCCCCTGATCGAGTATAACAAAGTCCCCTGATCGAGTATAACAAAATCCCCTGATCGAGTATAACAAAGTCCCACAGTCAGGTGTAACAAAGGGCCCTCATCGAGGTATAACAAAGGCCCCTCATCAGAGTATAACAAGTTTCTGATCAGGTATAAACAAAGTCCCCTGATCGAGTATAACCAAAGGGCCCCTCATCGAGGTATAACAGAGTCCCCTCATCAAGAATAACAAAGCCCCTATTCGAGTATAACAAAATCTCCTGATCGAGTAAAACAGTCCCCTGATCAGGTATAACAAATTCCCCTAAGTGAGAATAACAAAGTCCCCTCATCGAGTATAACAAAGGCCCCTTATCGAGTATAACAAAGCCCCCTGATCGAGTATAGCAAAGTCCCCTGATCGAGTATAGCAAAGTCTCCTGATCGAGTATAAAAAGTCACCTCATCGAGTATAACAAAGTCCCCTGATCGAGTATAACAAAGTCACCTGAACGAGTATAACAAAGCCCCCTGAACGATGATAACAAAGATACCTGATCGAGTATAAAAAGTGCCCTGATAGAGTATAACAAAGTTCCCTGATAGAGTATAGCAAAGTCCAATGATCGAGTATATTAAAGACCCCTGATCGAGTATAACAAAGTCCACTGATCGAGTATAACAAAGACCCCTCATCAAGTATAACAAAGTCCCCTGATCGAGTATAACAAAGTCCCCTCATCGAGTATAACAAAGGCCCCTTATCGAGTATAAGAAAGTCCCCTGATCGAGTGTAACAAAGGCTCCTCATCGAGTATAACAAAGGCCCCTAATCGAGTATAACAAAGTCCCCTGATCGAGTATAACAAATTCTCCCGATCGAGTATAACAAAGGCCCCTCATCGAGGAAAACAAAGTCCCCTGATTGAGTACAACAAAGGCCCCTGGTCGAGTATAACAAAGTCCCCTGATCAAGAATAACAAAGAACCCTGATCGAGCATAACAAAGTCCCCAGATCCAGTATAACAAAGTCATCTGATAGAGTAAAACAAAGGCCCCTCATCGAGTATAACAAAGGCCCCTGATCGAGTATAACAAAGTCCCCTGATTGAGTATAACAAAGTCCCCTGATCGAGTATAACAAAGGCCCCTGATCGAGTATAATAACGTCACCTGATCGAGTATAGCAAATTCCCCTGATCGAGTACAACAAAATCCCCTGATCGAGTGTAACAAAGTCCCCTGATCGAGTATAACAAAGTCCATTGATTTAGTATAACAAAGCCCCTTGATCGAGGATAAGAAAGTCCCCTGAGCGAGTATATTAAAGTCCCCGGATCGAGTATAACAAAGACCACTATCGAGAATAAAAAGTCCCCTCACGAAGTATAAGAAAGTCTCCTGATCGAGAATAACAAAGTCCCCTGATCAAGCATAACAAAGCCCCCTCATCGAGTATAACAAAGTCCCCTTATCGAGTAAAACAAAATCCCCTGATCGAGTATAACAATCGCCCCTGATCGAGTATAACAAAAACCCCTCACCGAGTATAACAAAGTCCCCTGATCGAGTATAACAAAGTCCCCTGATCGAGTATAACAAAGGCTCCTCATCGAGTATAACAAAGGCCCCTGATCGAGTATAACAAAGTCTCCTGATCGAGTATAACAAAGTCTCCCGATCGAGTATAACAAAGGCCCCTCATCGAGTATAACAAAGTCCCCAGATTGAGTACAACAAAGGCCCCTGGTCGAGTATAACAAATCCCCTTGATCAAGAATAACAAAGTCCCCTGATTGAGTACAACAAAGGCCCCTCGTCGAGTATAACAAAGTCCCCTGATCAAGAATAACAAAGAACCCTGATCGAGTATAACAAAGTCCCCAGATCCAGTATAACAAAGTCATCTGATAGAGTAAAACAAAGGCCCCTCATCGAGTATAACAAAATCCACTGATCGAGTATAACAAAGTCCATTGATCGAGTATAACAAAGCCCCTTGATCGAGCATAACAAAGCTCCCTCATCGAATATAACAAAGTCCCCTTATCGAGTATAACAAAATCACCTGATCAAGTATAACAATGGCCCCTCATCGAGTACAACAAAGCCCCCTGATCGAGTACAACAAAGTCTCTTGTTCGAGTATAACAAAGTCCCCTGATCGAGTATAACAAAGGCTCCTCATCGAGTATATCAAAGGCCCCTGATCGAGTATAACAAAGTCCCCTGATCGAGTATAACAAACTCCCCTGATCGAGTATAAGAAAGGCCCCTGATCGAGTATAACAAAGTCCCCTGATCGAGTATAATAACGTCCCCTGATCGAGTATAACAAAGTCCCCTGATCGAGAACAACAAAGTCCCCTGATCAAGTGTAACAAAGTCCCCTGATCGAGTATAACAAAGTCCATTGGTTGAGTATAACAAAGCCCCTTGATCGAGCATAAGAAAGTCCCCTGATCGAGTATAACAAAGTCCCCTGATCAAGCATAACAAAGTCCCCTCATCGAGTATAACAAAGTCCCCTTATCGAGTATAACAAAGTCCCCTGATCGAGTATAACAATGGCCCCTCATCGAGTACAACAAAGCCCCCTCATCGAGTACAACAAAGTCTCCTGATCGAGTATAACAAAGTCCCCAGATCGAGTATAACAAAGGCTCCTTATCGAGTATAACAAAGGCCCCTCATCGAGTATAACAAAGTCACCAGATCGAGCAAAAGAAAGGCCCCTGATCGAGTATAACAAAGGCCCCTCACCGAGTATAACAAAGTTCCCTGATCGAGTATAACAACGTCATATCGGGTATAACCACAAAGATCCCTAGTCGAGTATAATAAAGTCCCTGATCCGAGTATAACAAGTCCTGATCGGAAGTATAACGAGGCTCCTCATCGAGTATAACAAAAGGCCCTGATCGAAATTATAACGGTCCCTGATCGGGTATAAACAAAGTCCTGATCGAGTATAACAAAGTCCCCTGATCGAGTATAATAACGTCCCCTGATCGAGTATAACAAAGTCCCCTGATCGAGTATAACAAAGTCCCCTGATCGAGTATAACAAAGGCCCCTCATCGAGTATAACTAAGTCCCCTGATCAAGTATAACAACGTCCCCTGATAGAGTATAACAAAGCCCCCTGATCGAGTAGAGCAAAATCCCCTGATCGAGTATAACAAAGTCACCTGAACGAGTATAACAAAGCCCCCTGAACGATGATAACAAAGATACCTGATCGAGTATAAAAAGTGCCCTGATAGAGTATATCAAAGTTCCCTGATAGAGTATAGCAAAGTCCAATGATCGAGTATATTAAAGTCCCCTGATCGAGTATAACAAAGTCCACTGATCGAGTATAACAAAGACCTCTCATCAAGTATAACAAAGTCCCCTGATCGAGTATAACAAAGTCCCCTGATCGAGTATAACAAAGGCCCCTTATCGAGTATAACAAAGTCCCCTGATCGAGTGTAACAAAGGCTCCTCATCGAGTATAACAAAGGCCCCTCATCGAGTATAACAAAGTCCCCTAATCAAGTATAACAAATTCCCCCGATCGAGTATAACAAAGGCCCCTCATCGAGTACAACAAAGTCCCCTGATTGAGTACAACAAAGGCCCCTAGTCGAGTATAACAAAGTCCCCTGATCAAGAATAACAAAGAACCCTGATCGAGCATAACAAAGTCCCCAGATCCAGTATAACAATGTCATCTGATAGAGTAAAACAAAGGCCCCTCATCGAGTATAACAAAGGCCCCTGATCGAGTATAACAAAGTCCCCTGATTGAGTATAACAAAGTCTCCTGATCGAGTATAACAAAGGCCCCTGATCGAGTATAATAACGTCACCTGATCGAGTATAGCAAATTCCCCTGATCGAGTACAACAAAGTCCCCTGATCGAGGTGTAACAAAAGTCTCCCCTGATCCGGAGTATAACAAAGTCCATTGTTGATTTAGTATAACAAAGGCCGCCAGTCGAGGATAAGAAAGTCCCACTGACCGGAGTATAACAAAGTCCCCTGATCCAGAATAACAAGCCCCCTCATCGAGTATAACAAAGTCCCCTTATCGAGTATAACAAAGTCCCGTGATCGAGTATAACAATCGCCCCTCATCGAGTACAACAAAGCCCCCTCATCGAGTACAACAAAGTCCCCTGATCGAGTATAACAAAGTCCCCTGATCGAGTATAACAAAGGCTCCTCATCGAGTATAACAAAGGCCCCTAATTGAGTATAACCAAGTCCCCAGATCGAGCAAAACAAAGTCCCCTGATCGAATATAACAAAGGCCCCTTACCGAGTATAACAAAGTCCCCTGATCGAGTATAACAAAGTCCCCTGATCGAGTATAACAAAGGCTCCTCATCGACTATAACAAAGGCCCCTGATCGAGTATAACAAAGTCCCCTGATCGAGTATAACAAAGTCTCCCGATCGAGTATAACAAAGGCCCCTCATCGAGTATAACAAAGTCCCCAGATTGAGTACAACAAAGGCCGCTGGTCGATTATAACAAAGCCCCTTGATCAAGAATAACAAAGTCCCCTGATTGAGTACAACAAAGGCCCCTCGTCGAGTATAACAAAGTCCCCTGATCAAGAATAACAAAGAACCCTGATCGAGTATAACAAAGTCCCCAGATCCAGTATAACAAAGTCCCCTGATAGAGTAAAACAAAGGCCACTTATCGAGTATAACAAAGTCCCCTGATCGAGTACAACAAAGGCCCCTGATCGAGTACAACAAAGGCCCCTGGTCGAGTATAACAAAGTCCCCTGATCAAGAATAACAAAGAACCCTGATCGAGTATAACAAAGTCCCCAGATCCAGTATAAAAAAGTCCCCTGATAGAGTATAACAAAGGCCACTTATCGAGTATAACAAAGTCCCCTGATCGAGTACAACAAAGGCCCCTGATCGAGTACAACAAAGGCCCCTGGTCGAGTATAACAAAGTCCCCTGATCAAGAATAACAAAGAACCCTGATCGAGCATAACAAAGACACCAGATCCAGTATAACAAAGTCATCTGATAGAGTAAAACAAAGTCCCCTCATCGAGTATAACAAAGGCCCCTGATCGAGTATAACAAAGTCCCCTGATTGAGTATAACAAAGTCCCCTGATCGAGTATTACAAAGGCCCCTGATCGAGTATAATAACGTCACCTGATCGAGTATAGCAAATTCCCCTGATCGAGTACAACAAAGTCCCCTGATCGAGTGTAACAAAGTCCCCTGATCGAGTATAACAAAGTCCATTGATTTAGTATAACAAAGCCCCTTGATCGAGGATAAGAAAGTCCCCTGACCGAGTATAACAAAGTCCCCTGATCAAGCATAACAAAGCCCCCTCATCGAGTATAACAAAATCCCCTGATCGAGTATAACAATCGCCCCTCATCGAGTACAACAAAGCCCCCTCATCGAGTACAACAAAGTCCCCTGATCGAGTATAA